>NW_006400066.1:311906-312425 GCF_000299155.1 Elephantulus edwardii | reverse complement strand
CAGTGCGGTTGGCGCAGGATAGAGCAGGGTTTAGGGCTGTTGTGCATAGGGTCGCTATGAGTCGCAAACGACTCGACAGCACATAACAACAACAATGACGACAACAACAGCAACCCTACAGTGGGTCTATTCTGTATTAAAAGGAGCAGACCAGAATTGGATTTAGGGAGATTTTGTTTGCTTATTTAGCTTGATTTGGGTATGGAATATTTTCTGCCTGTCTTATCAATGGTTCAAAATACTCTTTTTGGTAATAGTAGAATTTGAACATTTTGTGACCCTTCTTCATTTTAAAAGAAAAGCAAAAAACATTAAAAGAATGAAAAATCAACCCCCTAAAGAAGTACAAATAATATTTTTTTAAAACCCTTTCTCAAATATATAATAAAGTAAAAATGAAATAGAAAAAAGGTGAAAAAGATTTGAACTAGCACTTTACCAAAGATGATACCCATTTGTCCAATACACACATGAAAATATCTCAATCTCGTTGTTGTTGTTGTTGTTGTTGTTGTTGTT
>NW_006400066.1:309901-310886 GCF_000299155.1 Elephantulus edwardii | reverse complement strand
TCTCAGAGTCAGCCACAGCTTGTTGTGATCCACACAGTCAAAAGCCTTTGCATAGTCAATGAAACACAGATAGACATTCTTCTGGTATTCTTTGCCTCCTGCCAAGATCCATCTAACATTAGCTATAATATCCCTAGTACCATGACCTCTTCTAAATCCAGCCTACACATCTGTCAGTTGTCTGTTGACATGTTGTCTGGCAGTTCTCTGTTGACATGTTGTTCCAAACGTTTTTGGATAATTTTCACCAGAATCTTGCTTGCATGTGATATTAATGATATTGTTCGATAATTTACACACTCTGTTGGGTTACCTTTCTTTGGAATGGGAACAAATACCAATCTTTTCCAGTCAGTAGGCCAGCTGGCTAGTCTCCAGATTTCTTCAATCTCATTATTTATCTGATATTTCAGTTTGCAACTAAAATCATATAAAAGGAGCTACTGAACTATGAGGATAAGAATGTAGAACAACTGGAATTCTCATAAAATATTAGAGGAAATAAATATTGCTACAATTGCTATGGAGATATCTTGGTCATGATACGAATACAATGGCTCAAAATTTTAAGCCATATGCCTATGAACATAAAGTATGTGAAAACAGGGGCACATTTTTGATAACAAAAATGTCATCTTAAAGGTGAGTGAATCCTAAACTCAAACATTTGTGAATCATGAAAAGAGTGAAATATAAAGACAAATACAGGGGGGAGAGAGGTACTAAGGAATGTCAAGTGGCCAGAAACTAAACAAAAGGCCATCATGTCTCTGACATTCACTGTAGCTGAGAGACAGGCTCATAGGAAAAAATAAACATTTTCAAAACCTGATTTTGACTTTTAGCTTCTAGAAAATCAAGAAAATACATTTTCGTTCTCTAAAGCCACTTGTTTATGTTTTTTCTGTTAGGGCAGTACTAGATAACTAAGACATGTAGTAAATTACGGAAATGAAATATTCATGTACCCTATGAACTAATAATT
>NW_006400066.1:304614-309776 GCF_000299155.1 Elephantulus edwardii | reverse complement strand
TATGACAGCTCTGAAACCTGCCTTGTCCTGGGCCACTCTTACTTCCAACACACCAATCCCCATTGTCCTAGTTACTGTTTCAATCCATCAGATCTCGAGTCTTCCTCTCCTGTGCTGTTCCTCCACCCTTCCAAGCTTGATGTCCTTTTCCAAGGTCCAGTATCTTCCGGCCATGTGTCCAAAGTATGTGAGACAGAGCTTCAAAATCCTAGCCTCCAAGGAGAAACTTGGTTTCACCCTCTCCAAGGGAGACCTGTCTGTCTTGGCAGTCCACAGTATGTTCAAGACTCTTCTCCAGCACCACAAGACATTGATTCTTCTTCTGTAATTCTTAGTCATTGTCCAGCTCTTTGATGCATAGCAAGTAATTGTAAAGACTATGCCTGGATTAAATGCGCCTTAGTCCCTAGACTGACATCGTTGCTTTTCAGTGATCTGGAGAGGTCACTAACAGCACATTTTCCCAATGCAATTAGTTTTTTTATTTCATGATTGTTGATGCCAAGAGTGTTGATTGGAACTGAGCAAGCTGTAATTTTTAACAACCTCAGTCTCTTCTCCATTCATCAAGGTGCTGCCATTTGGCCTAGTGGTGAGAATCTTTGTCTTCTTGATGTTGAGCTTCAATCCATATTGAAGACTACAATTTTCACAGCATGCATTTCAGATCCTCTTCTGTTACAGCATATTTAGAAACTTGTATTTTTAGAGTGAAATATCTTTTCTTTTTTTAAAATCACATGATTATATTTATATCATTTAGTCTGTTTTTCTTCTTTGAGTATCTTTATATATAAAAAAAGCAGTCATTCAGACAAAACAAGGAAGACAACATAGTTTACAATAAGCAAATGTATGTGTCCTTTCATCAGATCTGTTCAATTTATACGCTGGATAAATAATCCAAGCTGGATATATGTAGAAGAGTATGGTATCAGTATTTCATAAAGATTTATCAAGAACCTTCACTATGTAGATGACACAACCTTGCTTGCTGAAAAGCAGGACCTGAAGTACTTATTGATGATCAAGAAGTGAATGTGGTTAAAATAAAACCCTATATTTTTATCTGTTTTTTCTCATGTTTAATATGTGACAGACCTAACATAGATTTTTAATTTTTTTATCATTTTTCACTTAAAAATTTTGGCCTTTTATTTGTATCTTTTCATGATCTTTAGATAAAACTATTAAAATATTTGGACTTTCCGTTAGTCAGTCTGGATTATATCTATGCAGAAACAAAAACATCCTTACAATTGGACCAATAAGCACCACCATGATAAATGGAGAAAATATTGCAGTTGTTAATGATTTCACTTTAGTTGCATCTAAAAATCAACATCCACGATAGCAGCAGTCATGAGTTCAAAGAACACACTTGTACTGGGAAAATCTACTTCTGAAAGCCTCTTTAAAGTGCTACAGAATAATAATGTCACAAAAAACTAAAGTCTACCTGACTCAAGTCATGACATTTCCAATTGTTTCATATGCATTTGAAAGTTATTCAAGAAATAAGGAAAACCAAAGAAAACTTTATGCTTTGGATATATAGTTAGATATATAGTATTGCCAAGGAATGTTGACTATACCACAGACTTCCAAAAGAAGACACAAATTTGTTATGGAAGAAGAACTTTTTGAATGTTCCTTTAAAACAATAATGATAAGTCTTTGTCTCCATGGTACATATTTTGGGCATTTTACCAGGAGGAATCAGTCAGTCCCTGGAAAGGGATACTAAGCTTGGAAAGACAGAGCCATCTCAATGAGATGGACTAATACAATGATTGAAACAATAGGCTTAAGCACAAAAGAGATCATGAGGATGGTACAGAATCAGACAGAGTTTACTTTTATGGTACACAGGGTCACTATGAGTCAGAATCAATCTGTAGTCTAAGGTGCATCTGATCCAGGTCATGATCTTCTCAATTACTTGCTATGCATCTGGGAGCTGGATAATAGCTAAGGATGACTCAAGAAGAAGTGACACCTCTGAGTTGTGGTGCTAGAGACGAGTATTAAACAAACCATAGATGCCAAAAGAACAAATAGGTCTCTCCTGGAAAATATAAAAGCAGGTTGCTTCTTGGAAGTGAGGATATTGAAACTCTTATCTCACATTATTTGGACATTGTAATCAGGAAGGGCCAGTCTGTGTAGAAGGACTTCATGTTTGGAAGTGTGGAGGGTCAGCTCAGGAAATGAAGACCCTGAAAGAGATGGACTAACATAGTAACTGTGGCAACGAGGTGAAGCGTGTCAGAGATGGTGAGGTTAGTTCAGGATAGGGCATGGTTCAGAATCATTGTTCACATAAGTCATATTCTATATGACAGCACATAACAACAACAGTAATGTATATTAATTTTTAAACTGTTCAAACAATTCTATGTATATTTTATATGTCTTTCGTAAGAAATATTTCTACAACTGTATGAATTTTTCTTAGAGTTATTTTAAAAGTCAGATTTGCTGTATTTCACAGTTCCTTTTAAAATACAGTTTTGCTGACCAAAAATTAGGATAAAGTGAGATAACCTATGAATCATAATTTCCTACCTCAGAACTAACTCAATATTTGTGTATGTCAAATATCGTAATAATACATCAATTACACATACTCATCTTGCTGATAAGGGTAATATAACTTACTGTGTCACAAAAGAAGCTCTTGGACATCTGCTTAAATATTGTGAAACTGATACTTATTGGGAGTCCACAAAAAATAAAATAAAGTGCAAACATTTTATTTTTATTTTTAATGTGCCCCAGGCATGAAATAACTTTGGCCACAACCCAGGCATCAAGCTAGGATGAACAATCTGCTCTGCCCCTGAGCACCACCACCAGTCAGGTATGCCTCTGCCCATAACCAGAGATTTGCAAACTCTTTTAAAAAGAAGTACTTCATAGAAAAATATTGTTATTTCAAACACTATTAAGTATAAATAAGTACTTTAATATGTGGTGTAGGACAAATGAAAAATCTTTGCACAGAAGAAGTGAAATTATAACTGAAACTTCAAACTGAACAAGTTACTTCTACATTGTTATTGTAGTGTTTCCTTAATTGTAAAAATGGGGATGATAACACCATATACTTGTTTTGATGACTAAAGTAGATAATTAAAATAAGCAAATAGCTTCATATTTGACATAGATTAGCCAAGTTTTGCCACTAATTCACAAATTTAGCAGAGTTCATGGTACAATGAATGCATTTGGAGTTGATCAATACCATTAATTACAAGAGAAGATGACTGGTTTTTACAGTTTCAATAAATAACGACCATCTTATTTGCTTGATTCATGATATTGTTGGTGGGTTTTTTTTTCTCTCCCATCATCTGTATCTTATGCCAGGATTTATACAATTGCTGGTGTAACAAGTTTCTTCTCTCTATCAGGTTTTCATTCCTGTCATTAAGAAACTGTCAGATGTCTAATCTTTCTTTAGCTGGATTGAATAAACTGGTGTTTATTCTGTTTCAAAGCTTTTTTAGAGAAGTGTTTCCTTTAACATTTCAACATTTTTCTGGTCTACAAGATAGAAAACTATACAAGAGAATAGATGAATTGCTTAGAAAACTAGAACAAAAATTCTAGGTATATAATTCCAGAGGAAATAGCGTGCACTTTTCCCAAGAATTAATATTTCCAGAAATGCCTGGTTTTTCAAGTGTGGATATTACATCAACATATATCTTTTTTTAAAATAGTGATCCCAGCAATAGGATCTTATGCCCATATAATGAGCCTGCTAAATTAATTTATAAGTTTCACTATTAACAATTTCGTGTTAACAGCTTCATCTTGCTTGGATCCAGAATTAACCCTCTTGGTACGAACAGTCAGGAAATAAGGAGGTGCACTGCACTGGGAAAGTCTGCAGTTAGGGACCTTTCCAGAGTATTGAGGAGAGTGATGTCAGTTTGAGGACAAAGGTACATCTGATTAATTTTTTGTTGATGTTGTTATGTGCCATTGAGTCACAACAGTTCTGAACCCTACTCTATCTTGAACTGATCTCACTGTCTCTGATACACCCACCCCCATTACTCCAGTTACTGTGTCATCCATCTCATCCAGAGTCTTCCTTTCTTTCATTGTCCTTCCGTCCTTCCAAGCATGTTGTCTTTCTGTCCACATGCCCAAAGTACGTGAGATGGAACTTCAAAATCTATGTCTACAAGGGGCATCCTGGTTTTACACTCTCCAGAACAGACCTGTTTGCTTCCTTGGTAAGTTCAGAATTCTTTTTCTTTCACCACAACTCAAAGGCATTGATTTTTCTGTCATCTCTAGTCATTGTCCATAACTCTAATGCAAAGCAAGTAAGTGTGAAGACCATGGCCTGAATGAGGCACATCATGGTCTCCAGACTGGCTTTGTTGCCCTTTAGCACTTTGGAAGGGTCCCTGAGAGCAGATTTCCCAATACAATTCATCTTTTGATTTCTGATTGCTAGTGCCAAGAGTATTCACTGTGAATCTGTTGTTGTTGTTGTTATGTGCCGTCGAGTCACTTGTGAGTCATAGCGACCCCATATACAACAGCCCTAAACCCTGCTCTATCCTGTGCTATTCACATTTTCTCTGACACACCCATCCTGATTACCTCAGTCACTGACTCAATCCACCTCATAGAAGGTCTTCCCCTCTTGCGCCGTTCCTCCACTCTCCCAAGCATATGTCCCTCTCCAAGGGCCTGTCCCTTCTTACAACATGTCCAAAGTATGTCAGACGAAGTCCCAGAATCCTTGCCTACAAGGAGCAGCCTGGTTTAACCCTCTCCAGGATGAATCTGTTTGCTTTCTTGGCAGTCCATGGTACATTTAATACTCTTCTCCAACACCACAGCTCAAAGACATCAATTCTCCTTCTATCCTTCCTAGTTATTTTCCAACTCTCTGGTGCATAACAAGTGATTGCAAAGACCATGGCCTGTACCAGATGCACCTTAATCTCAAGAGTGACACCATTGCTCTTCAGTACTTTTGGAGAGGTCCCTAACAGCAGACTTTCCCATCGCAATACTATTTTTTTTTTATTTCCTGGCTACTCGTGCCAAGAGTGTTGACAGTGGAGTTAAGCAGACTAAAGTTGCTAACAATCTCAATCTCTTTACCATCCATCCTGATGCTGCCAATTGGT
>NW_006400066.1:289872-297483 GCF_000299155.1 Elephantulus edwardii | reverse complement strand
CAAGGACTGCAGCCTTCAGTATGGACTGAGGCTCAATGTCCAGAAGACAAAAATTCTCACCACTGGACCAATCGGTAGCATCAGGATGGACGGTGAAGAGATTGAGATTGTTCTCAGCTTCAGTTTGCTCGGCTCCTTACTAATTATCTAACTAAAAATTATAAGAGGAGGTAGATACATTTTTTATTGTCCTCTTTTGAATTGAATTTCTATTTCTTATAGTGGAAAAAAAATGCTAGGTAATAGTTTTGGCTTTGGTCAGTTGGATAATTTAAGAATGAAACATTATGGTTATTAGCAAGAACTACATTTCCACATTTACTTAATATCTACTTATCAGTCTTTTATTCTTTGCTACAAGGACATAACAGAAAGCAAGCAAACAAAAAACTTCCTTGCCATTGATTTTTCTCTGACTCATGGTGACCACCTATTGAGTTTCCATATCTTCAAGCCTTACAAGAGGGAATACCCATCTCTCTACAGAGCAGAAATGGTATATGGGAGCACAAGGCCATGAACACCTCTCAGAAAGGGCTGGTGAGAGTGAGAATAGCACAGACCCTCACAACACAGAGCAGAAAGGAGATAAAGAGCCCATAGCCCAGTCCCATGTTGCTTGTAGAGTCCCACCAGCAACAAAAGGTTAGTTTTTTCCTTGCTGACTCACAGACTTACAGTTGTGGTACTGACAATGAAGTTTATTAAGTTGGAGAGTGGAGAAGGCAAGAACATCATACAGTGTAAATCCAGCTTTTAGTCCAACAGTTTTAAGGTACAATTCCTCGATTCGTACAGGTTCTGGTTTCAGTTAAGCCGTCCAGCAAGGTTTGCTCAGTGTAGTTAAAAGTGTTTCACGTATAAGCATCTGGCAAGAGAAGCACGTCATAAAACTGTTTGGCACAAAGGCAAGAAGCCTCAATTCACACCTCGTCACGGTTTCTGCATAGCAATGCCACAGTCTCTCCATAATCATCAATAGGGTATTGCCACCAAAGTCTTGCTCTCAACAGGATCTTGCTGCAGTCTCCCTCGTTTGCCTTAGCTCAAGACTTGCTGCCACAGTTTTGCTACTCAGCATGGAAAACAATCTCTCTTTTATCCTAGTCCCACTACTGTTGTTATTTGCAAGACCATGAGTCTGAAGTTGAGGTAGCTGGAGACCAGAGAAAGTTGACATAATGGCTAAAAAAAAAAAAAGCCAACTTTTTGGCTAACACTGTTCCATCTTTCTCCCAGGGAACAGCTGGTGAATTAAAATCACTAACCTTGTAGTTACCAGCCTAATCAGTACCAGGCCAATGCATTATAAGGCTCTGGTGGAAAACGTTGGTTCAGAAAACTTAGTTAGATAATAAAATAGCTGGGTTATTTTCATTTATTTTTAAAATATTTTCGTTTGAAATAATCTTTTTTAAAAAAGTTTCTAAAAGGGTACAAAGAACTCTTGTATTCTTTTAATCTATAATTGTCATTTGTTAGTATTTTTCTACCTCTTTTCAGGGTTCTTTTTCCTTTCTTCTCTTAACTTTTTGAGAGTTATGTGGCTAAATCTATTATTTTAGTCTTCAACATAAACCCCTTAAAGAAGTAGGAATAATTATCCTCCACTTTTTATTGTAAAACTGAAATTAAAATAAGTTGCCCCAAGTCATACTGGTAGCAATTTGAGAAAATGTGGTTTACACCCATTCTAAGTCCTTGACATGAACATTAAAAAATGGAATGGAATAGATAAATAATACTACTCAGCATAGGTGAAAGGAAGAACTACCAGAAAAGGTATGAATGATTAGGCAATATATGTATGACAATAATTTGGAACAATTCATTGCATGTTTTGAGGGAGGGAGGACAATGTGTATCAATGGATGAATGAAAACTCAACTTTTCAGTAAACTTTCACAAAAATCACAATTAAGAAAAAATAAGGAAAATGTAATCACACTGAAGTAGAACTTAAAAAGTAATTATTAAGCCTGAATCTCTGAGTGAATTAAGTTAACCATACAGAAGATAAGAGTATGAAGAACTTGGATTTCAAATATCTGGTAAAATAACAGCAACATCTATTCTTTGACATTCTCACAGATTTTCCTTAGTAGTTATTCGGTGCATATCATGCATATTTTATGTTATAGCTCTTTATATACACACTAACTCCTTATAATCCACCTGATTGAATCTTCAATTGTTTTAAAACAGTGCTTCTCATACCAAAGGTGATCAGCAGTTACTTGTTGAAGTAATTGGACTTGTTATTGTTATGTGCCATCCAATCGCTTGCAACTCATAGTGACGCTATGTACAACAGCCCTGAAACCTACTCTACCCTCTGCCAACGTTATTGTCCCTGACACATTCATCCTCATTACCCCAGTCACTGAATCAATTCATCTCATTGAGAGTCTTCCTCTCTTGCGCTGTCTCTTCACACTTCCAAGCATGATGTCCCTTTCCAAGGACGGGTTCTTCCTTGCATATGCCAAAAGACTTAGAGCTCTAAATAATAAGTTTGCAATCCAATCATGCATTAAGTATAGCAAATCTAAGGTCTAAAACATCTATAGAGGGGATTACAGAAACATCTGCTTTAATTTTATAAGAAAACATACAAATGAAGTGGGAATAAGAAGATTTCTAAATTCACAACATGCTCATTAAGTAAAGTTTGGCATGGGTCTGTTCTGGAGCCACAGCAAATATAATTAGTTGGTGAGATTCCAGACACCTAATTGCCAAGGGGTAGAATATGGAATCAATAAGCAGCTGCATCAAGAAGAAAATAATTAAAGGTGAGAAAATGAGAAAGTATATAAAAAACACCAGAACCAGGTCAAATTCTATTATTGATAATGTTAAAGAGATATAAATCCATTTCAGATGTAATAGTCTTACTATAATCAGAGTGAGCCTATGCCAATCAGCTCCTTATGGAAAGAGCAGAGCGGTGAAAAGAGGTTCCTCCTCTTCCAGCCTGTCTTTTTAGAGTGGATTGCTTCTGACCCAATAGAGTAATTAAATTTTCAATATATTAACCTATTGGCCATAAAGTGTAAGGATATACAATTGCAATTATTGACAATATTTTTAAAACTCTGAAGTAAGACCTTCTCTTAGCAGCTGTTGTGAAAATAATAATACATCTCAGAACACTATCATTTTTTCCTTTTTCTGTCAAGGATAGTTTTATGGTTTTTTCATATTGTAACTGGGAGAGAATTTATTATAGAGGATATATACCTATGTGGTGTAAAATATGAAAGCAGAAAAATAAGCATTAATAATAAATAAGAAGTTACTAGATAAAGATTTTTGACAGACAGGTATTTTATAGGCTGAATAAAAATACAGATGTCACTACTGACAGTCTAAGTTCTGAGCACTACAAAGCACTAATAGTGCTTTCTGTTTATTATGGTCACTGTGTTCCTTTACACAAAAATGAATATTAGCAGATAATAGCTCTTAAAAAACAAAAACAAAAACACCCAACCAAACCACAAAGTATTGACAATGGACCATTGATTGATCTCTCTGGGAGTCCTTCCTCAGCTTGGCATGTCTTATTTTTGGTATTTGTTATAGAAATTTTATAGTTACTCATCTGACTTTTACCTAATCTTTAAGATGGAATCATAGCCATAAATATTTCTCTGCTAAAATATATTTCATTGTTAGGTACCTTAAAGTTGAGTATAACTCATAGCAACCCGATGAACAACAGATCTGAGCCATTGCAGCAGTCATTGTGTCTATCCACCTGGTTGAGGAGTAGATTTCTCTCTTGTTGGTCCGTCACCTTTCCAAACATGATGTTCCTCTCGAAGAAATGTCTTTCCCAACAATATGCCCAAGTATGTGAGATAAAGCTTTAACATCTTTGCCACCAACCAGCACTCTGACTGACTTTGTGCAAGATATATCTGTTTGTTCTTTTGGCAGTCTATGGGATATTCAGTACTCTACTCCAACATTACAGCTTAAAGGCATCAGTTCTCTTCTACTGTCCTCATTCATTATGCAGCTTTCAAATTCATAGCAAGTGATTGAAAAACCAAGGCCTGAATCAGACTCACCCTAGTCTTCAAACTGACATTATTGTTCCTCAGGAATTTGGAAAAGTCCTTACCTGTAGACTTTCCAATAATTCTATCAAATTATGGCTAACAGAAGGATAGGAATTGCTTGTGTTCTTTCAAAACCTGTACCTAGACCAAGAAGCTGTTGTGCAAATAAAACAAAGGAATGTTACATGGTTTATAATTAAGGGGGGGAAAATGTGCATCAGGGCTTTATTTTTGCTCCATAGCTATTCAATCTCTCTACTGAGCAAATAATTTGAGAAACTTGGCTCTATGAAGAAAAATATAGCATCAGGATTGGAGGAAGATTTCTTAATAACATGTGTTATGAAAATGACACCACCTTGCTTGCTGAAAGTGAAGAGGACTAGAAATACTACAGAGGGTTGAAGACTACAATTTTCAATATGGCTTACATCTCAACATCAAGAAAACAAAAGTTTTCCTCCCTGGACATATAATCAACATCATGATAGACGGAGAAAAGATTAAAAATGTCAATGACTTTATTTAACGGAGATCTACTATAATCACTTTGGTTCCAGCAGTCAGGACAGAAAGAAATGTATTGCAGATTTTATCAGTATCCATACAAATAAATATAATCCAAATCAATTGTCATCTAGTTAATTCTATTGAGGCTAACTTCATGTGTGTCTGAGAACTGTACTCCTGAGTTCTTTTCCTGTGACTTCTCAGAAGTGGATTGTCAAGATTTTATTCTGAATTACATCTAGTTGGGTTTGAACCACTAACCTTTTGTTTAGTTGCCAGGTACTTAACTGTTGTACCTGCCAGACTTTATAGTCTTCAGATAAATGTGTTAATTTATTTCAGTCATGTAAACAAAGTTTATTCACTTGTCTCAGTTCTCGATTACCCTGAAACAGAATGAAGCGTTAATATTTACTCCGTATTACTGATAGGTGTACATTCCTTGGGAGTCTCAGACCAAGGGTTTTGAGAGGTTAAGAAAGTCCTTCTGACTTTACATGCACACCATAAAAGTCTACTAGTTAAATTCTTTTGAATGTCAAAATAATTCTTTTGAGTAATTAAGAGATCTTCAGCATTCTCCGTCATTTGTAATTACAGTTCATTGGAACAAAGTCTTGTTCATCTTTTTTGTCAGTGGCTGTCATCACATTACAATAGTAGAAATGAGTGAGTAGTTGTGACACTGACCAATAGAGATTCTGTGGTTCACGAAACCTAAAATAGGCATTGCCTGACTCCGTCTCAAATTACATTATGTCCCCTAAAATGTATGTATGTGGTGATATAATGAGATAAGGGGGTTCTGGTGGTGGCATAATCCCTACAGATTGCACTATTAGCCCAAAGGTGACACTTCTCTAGTCGTTTTAATTTACCAGAGTCTCCGAGGAAAAAGACAGATCATCTCCTTCTGGTGATTTAAAGCCTCAGAAGATCTTCACCTGCTAGGCACTTAAAAACAAGGAACTAATAAAATATTATACAAAATGGGTGATCCTGAATGATATTATGCTGAGTGAAATATCTCAGAAACAAAAAGGACAAATACTGCATAAAGCCACTGTAATAAAACAGGACGGATATTGGTGTTGGAGAAACAAACAAACAAACAAAAAAAAGAGATAAATAATGTACATTGCATTGCAACAGACGAGAGAAAGGACTGTTTAAAAGAAATATATGATTAGGTATTATTTTTATGCCAACAGTCCAGAATAAGAGCTGCATAGCAAAGTGGACTGGAAGGAGAGGGGGAGGAAATTATGCAACAGTGAAAGATTTTTTCCAAAGAGAAAAGTTAACTGGAGGGGGGTTAGGAAGGAAAATGTGCAACAATGAAAGAATGGAAATCCAAGTTCTCTATAAACTTTCATGAAAATCTCAATTTAAAACAATAATAGTAAAAAAGAAGATTTGCTAGAAGGTCAGTTTTAAGTCTGTTTATACAAAGGCGAGTATAAGCTTTTTTGAGACAACCAAAAAAAGACTTCTTACAGAAACTAGTTTATTAATCACTGCACTAAATGAAGTGTTAGAAGAAATCGGCTGATACACTGTGCTGTTCTTAGCTATAAAGTAGAAGACAAGAACTAATTCATTGACTCAAATCAGAACCGACTTACAGCTGACTCTCCAGTGGAGTTTCAAAGTTATAAATCAAGCAGGAGGACATTGCCTATGTTTTTCCAATGGAGTAGCTAGCTGGTGGTGGATTCAAATTGCCTGCTTTTAGGTTGGCAGTGCAACTCCTTACCCACTAGTATGGGAAGGCAAATTTTATAACAAATATTATATGAAAACCCTCGTTCAGGAATTGAAGAAATTACAGATTTATAAATTAGGATTTTTCTTGTAGCAGGTCACAGAAAATGAGCTGTTTGTTCCCTGCAGACAGGAGACAGCAAGGGGCTCCCTACAGAGGGAGTGTTACTTCCTGAGCAAGAGTTCACCCTGAGGCACTAAGGCAATCCTTAAGGATTTACCAGATTCTTGCATTTGCTAACCCCTCCCTCCTGAGCCAAGCTGATGGTTTTCAATAGAAAGAGCTTGGCTTCATTTGCATTGAATTCTCTTTGTGATTTACTTCCAGATAATTTTCAATAAAGATACAGAGAAGCTCGGCTTGGGGTCTTCCAGAACTGTTTTATGCTCTCTGCTCTATCTCATTACTGGCTGTCTCATTATTAATAATTGTAAAAATATTTTACCCTCAGTCTGCAACACACTAGGCCACCAGAACTCCTTGTGTAAGAGTATAGATTAATTGCAGACTTTTCTACTTTTATCTCTATTACTAACCCAGTGTTATTTTGTCAATTCCAACTCATACTGACCCTCCATTAGGTTTCCAAGATGTAAATCTTTACAAGAGGAAACTACCTCTAGTTGGTTTTCCCTCAGAGTAACCGGTAGGTTTTTTTTTTTTTTTTTTTTTTTAAACCGGTAGTTTTGAACTGCAAAATATTACTCCTTAAATGTCTAGCTGTGCTTCATTGACTATGCAAAGGCATTTGACTGTGTGGACACAACAAACTGTGGCTAACTCTGAGAAGAATGGTAATCTCAGAACACTTATGAGAAACCTATATTTGGACCAGGAGGCAGTCATCAGAACAGAGCAAGAAAACACTGCATGATTCAAAATTGGGAAGGGCGTATGCCAGGGATGTGTCCTCTCTCCATACCTTTTCAATCTGTGTGCAGAACAGATTATCTGGGAGGCTGGGCTCTATGAGGAGAAACGTGACATCAGGATTGGTGAAGGATATATCAACAATCTGCGTTATGCAGATGACACAACCCTGCTTGCTGAAACTGAGGAGGACCTGAAACACTTGCTGCAGAGGGTCAAGGACTGCAGCTTCCAATATGGACTGAGGCTCAATATCCAGAAGACAAAGATTCTAACCATTGGACCAATTGGCAGCATCAGGATGAATGGTGAAGAGATTGAGATTGTTCACAGCTTTAGATTGCTTGGTTCCACAGTCAACACTCTTGGCACCAGCATCCAGGAAATTAAAAGACA
>NW_006400066.1:285111-289772 GCF_000299155.1 Elephantulus edwardii | reverse complement strand
TTAATAGATTTTCCACCAATCCTGATGCCACACATCTCCTCATGTTCTGCATACAGGTTGAAAAGGTATGGAGATAGGACACATCCCTGGCATACACCTTTCCCAATTTTGAACCATGCAGTGTTGCCTTGCTCTGTTCTGATGACTGCCTCTTGGTACAAATATAGGTTTAACAACCTCCATCTTTTATCCATCTGCCATGGTGCTGCCAGTTGATCCAGTGGTAAGTTTATGCTCAGAGAAAGAAAGAACAAGTGCTTCCTCATTTTCAAACAACTCATTTTTATGTCTTCTTATGACAGCTAAGTTGAAAGATTTAATTTTTTTATACCTGACTAATCAATTCAGTTCTTTGACCTTCTGCTGACATGAGTTTAAGTGTTTTAAAGTTTAGTCATATATTTTGTTTATATTTCTTGTTTCATGTAAATTCTGAAAATGATGAGTTCTGTTTTGTCAGAGAATAACTTAAGAAGATTCAAGAAAGAAAGAAATATTTCATAAAATTGACTTGGCTAACTGATAAGAATATTTCTCATCTCATCTTTAATCACATTCATGATTGTGAATTCTTGATCTGTGAATCTGTTGTTGATCACATTCATGATTTCCTTGATTGTCTAAAATTAAATTAGGTGTTTTACCTAGTGCCTCTTTTGTTACTGTTGTTGTGTACTATCAAGTTAGAATTGACTCATAGTTGTCTTTCCAGTGGATTTTCAGAAGCAGCAAATCACACAGGAAGAGACTGTACACCTCACTCTGGTGGAGCAGCTGGTGGGTTCAAACCAAGTTCCTGTCAGTTGGCAGCATAACTCCATAGTTACCTAGATTTCTTCAAGCATAATATTTATCCTCTATATTACAATTGTTCATTAGTATTTTGATCACTAGTGGTTGACTAAGAGGACAGAAAAGTGCCTCTGTTTGTCTTCTTTAATGCAGTATGTATAAATATGGAACACTGTTTTTAAAAATGTTTTGGTAAACAAAACATTTTTAGAATGTTGTGGAGAAACTGGGACCCTTAACCACTGTTGGTGGAAGTGTACAATGGTGAAACCACTCTAGAAGATGATACGGTGCTTTCTCAAAATTAGAAATAGAAGTACAATTTGACCCAAAGATTCCACTACAGGGAGTATACTGAAAGAAAACCAGAACTGCCAGCCATATTTATGCACACCCATATGCACACCCATGTTTATTGCTGCATTGTTCACAATAGCAAAGAGATGGAAACAAATCAAGTGCCCATCAACAAACAAATGCATAGAGAAGCTGTGGTATATTCACACACTGGAATACTATGCAGCATTGAAACACAAGGGACTCAAGAGAACCAAGGTGGAGGCAGCGGGGGGAAGCTGTGGGAGGAGATGGAGGCATGGCAAGCCATATTGAAACAGGCCACCAAGGCCCTTCACAGCCCTCAGTTTATCTATACCTGAACAATTAAACAGTTGACCACTACTACTGGTCTTCACTATGGATTGAGGCTAAACATCAAGAGAACAGATTACAAAAAAGCATGGGTGAATCCCATTGCTTCCAGCCCCCCACTGCCTAGCCCATATCACCACAGCCCCATGGGGCTGCTACAGCTGGAGCCTAGGGAGCCCCTCACCTAGGACTAGGGGCTGGTGCCATGCCCTGTGACTTGTATGATGAAGCCCCCGCATGGCCAAAGGATAAACTTATTCTAAAAGAAATTCTTGGAACCAAGATGGCAGTGGCCGGTAAAGCAGTGTAAGGATCTGGAGGTGCAGCAAGCCTCACTGAAACAGGCCATCATGGCCCTCTACAGGCCACAGTTTATCTATACCTAAATAGTCAGCTGACGACTGGTCTTCAATATGGATTGAGACTCAACATCAAGAGAACAAAGATGCTCAAAAAAATATGGATGAGTCTTGCTTCTACCCATCACCCGTCACTGAGCCCATGCTGCCACTACCCCACAGGGCCACCATAGCCAGAACCTATGGGTCCCCTCGCCTGTACCAGGTGGAGGGTGCCAGTCCCCATGGCCTCTGCAAGAAAGCCCACGTATGACCAGCTGCTGTGGATCCCAGCTGCCACAGGCCCGCAGCGCAGGAGAGGATGGCAGAGGGTAGGAGTGGGGTGGTGGCATCATGGAGCCACGGGAGGTGAAGGACTAGATACAGGGGAGCACCTTGCTGTCAGTGAAGATTTCCTTGGATAGGTCAGAGAAGAAAAGAAGATCTTCAAAAGGATTGATTGATATGGTGACTAAAGCAATGGTGTCGAGAGTGACTTGGATTGTGGGATGACTATATCTGTTGTTCACAAAAATGCTGTGAGCCATAGTGAGAGCTCTGTAGGCCTAGAGGATAAAAAGTTATTCTACCAGACCAACGGTGGGTGATTTTAATCTGTGGCACTCAGGCCTGGTTTTAATTGTTTTTGGTCAAACATTCTTCTAAGTGATATGTCACTAATCTGTCAATTGGCTGTACAGAGGTAACTCATGGTTTTTGTGATGCTAAGCACTGTGACCCTGATGTGACTAATGAGATAATAGTTCCCATGCTGGACAGTGTTTGGTGGAGCTCCCAGATTAAAACAATTTGAAAGAGGAAACGTCACCCACTTCTGAAAAAGCATGCCTCAGAAACTCTATGAACTTAGAGAAATGATGGAAGTTACACAACTGCTCAGGTCTTTCATTCATAGGGTCTCTATGAGTTGTCTACAACTTGATGGCACTTAACAACAGATCCTGGACAGCAGATTTCAATGCTCATTTGATTTCTTGACTACTGCTGCCAAAAACTGTTTCAACCTAGGACGGGTCTGTTCACCACTCTCAAAGCCCTTCTCCATTTGTATAGGGGGAAGATAGTGATGTCTACTTCGAGTTGCAATTGGACTATTAGGTGGAGAGGAGGGGGTAATGATGGTGGCGCTGGAGCCAGAGGCACTGTCCCTGGCCATTGTCTTCAGTACGGTTGAGGGTCCAGACCTAAGGGGGGCCTTGGTGGGAGGGAGTCCTGCTTGGCCCCCAGGAGCTGCTATCCAGCCCCTGATGATTGTTGTCTAGGCCCTGGGGAGAGCTGTCCAGCCCCCAGGGTGTCACCCTGCATCTGAGGAGATCTGCCCAGCCCCCAAGGAGTGATGCCAGGCCCCCAGGGAAAGTAGTCAGATTGGTGAGGAGAGCTGCTAGTGTATGAGGAATTTTATCTAAGCCACTCTCCTCCACCTCCTCCTCTAAGTATATTTGTAAGTAACACCTCCAAAGCCCTTCTCTTTGTAACTCACAAGTTTGTTCTCTCTAGGTTTTGTTCCCTTTCCTATAGGTAACTTGAACACTGAATCTTACTCCAGACCTGAACCCTGAGGCCAGTTCCAGAGACAAAAGGGAAATATAACTGCCATTTAAGGAAGTGAAGGAGAATAGAGCCTCAAGGTTCAGCCAGCCATCCCTACTGGACTCACCTTGGCAAATACTTCGCAGTCCAGAGGGCAGAAAACATCAGGAAAATATCTTCTAACTGAACAAGAAGGCATGCTTCACCCAGGACCAGCAGTAAAGTGTTAAAGTGGGATCCACTTCCCCTTCACCTCATCACCCCTGTTCGGCATGAAGAAGCCAGAATCTGTGCCCCACTCTCAAATGAGAAACCCATGCTTGAATAAGACAATTTCTTTGGGAAACAACAATAGCAACAACAAAACGAACACAACACATTAAATACCATTGGACTATACTCACCATTACTCTATATTTTCTGGTCCCCACTGGATCTTTCTCATTTCCTTTGCCTACTCCCTCCACCCCCCAAATTGTACAGCCCTGTGATTTCATCCCTACCCATCCTCACTCTTCTGCTCCCAACCCTTATCCCCTTGTATCCCCATTCATGTTTTTTTACAATTAAAAAGACCAACAAGGAATTTATGAAATATTGTACAAAATTAGTGACCCTAGAGGACATTATGCTGAATGAAATATCTCGGTCACAAAAGGACAAATACTTCATCATGACACTGTTATAAAACAGAACTGACATTGGGATTAGGGACAAACTACAAAAAGAGGGAACAAATATTGTACACTGTATTAAATCAGATGAGGGAGAGAACTGCTTAAACAGAATATATGTTTAGCTATTATTTGTATGGTAACAGCCCATAATAAGAGCTGCATAATAGAATGTACTGGGGCGGAGGGGATTGTAAAACAAAGAAAGATTTCTTTTTCAAAGAGAAAAATGATCTGGGTGGACAGGGAGGAAAATGTGAAACAATGACTGAATGGAAATGCATGTTCTCTATACACTTTCATTAAAATCTCAATTAAAAAATGTTTTGGTAGTAATATGAAAAACAGTATTCAGAGATATAGCAAAAGTATTTAAAACCAGGTATGGGTTCTGAGATCTTAGTTTTCCTATATTTCTTTCCTTGACCCTGAATTGAGCCACTCAGTGTCCTTATTAATTGTTATTGTTATGTGCCGTCGAGTCGCTTGCGACTCATAGCGACCCTATGAACAACAGCCCTAAACCCTGCTCTATCCCGTGCCAGTCTCACTGCCTCTGACACATGCATCCCGATTACCCCAGTCACTGAATCAATCCACCTCACAGAGGGTCTTACCCTCCTGCACTGTCCCTCCACTCTGCCCAGCATGATGT
>NW_006400066.1:268314-283321 GCF_000299155.1 Elephantulus edwardii | reverse complement strand
AGTATACAATGAGTTCAAACTCCAGGGCAGTGGAAAAGCACAAGATACATTGGTTATTAGTTGGGAAACAAAGGCACATGGGTTATCAGTTGAGAAACAATCTCTACTTGTTTGCTCTGTCCTTCTGCTAGCTATTCTTGAACTACTGTTGCCCTGGATACCTGGGTGTGGGGCTTTAAAAATTCCGGAGTTTAACTTAGCTGAGAACTATAGAAACCTGAGTTAATTCAGCTGAGAACTATAGGGACTATTTTAATTTCAATCTTTTCAATATATGTGTTTGGCCATGTTACAAAATTTCCTTGCTCCAGTGGTTATTCTGTTGATCTGCTTAGGGATCCAGGTTATTCTCTTTACAGCTACATGCTATGAATCAGAGAGCTGGAAAATAAATAAGGATGACAGAAGAATTGTTGTCTTTGAGTTGTGGTGTTGCAAAAAAGTATTGAACATATCACAGACTACTAAGAGAAAAGCAGGTCTGTCCTGGAAAGGGTGAACTAAATTGCTCTCTGGAAGCAAGAATTCTGAAGCTCCATCTCACATACTTTGGACACATTGACAGTAAGGACAAGTTCTTGGTGAAGGACACCATGTTTGGAAGGGTGGAGAGACAGCATAGAAAAGGAAGACCCTGCATAAGTTTACTCCAGTGACTGGGATAATAGGAGCTTTGTGTCAGAGACACTAATATTGGCTCAGGATAGGTCAGGGTTCAGAGCTATTGTGAATAGGGTTTCTAACTTGTAGGTGACTCAAGAACACATTATTGTTGTTTCCCATAGAGTCAGAATCAACACATAGCTGACCTTCCTTTGAGTTTTCAGAGGTAGGAAATGGCCCATCCTTTTCCAGCATAGCATCTGGTGGCCTTGAACCACATGTCTTTGGACTGCAGTGCAGCTTCCTGCCACCAGGCCACCAGAGCCTATCAGCAACGATATGAAAGGTTTTTCTTCATCTTATAGTTTTTATTTCATTTTTTAGGGCCTCTATAAAAATACGCTGTACTTTTGTAATAATGAACATCTATTTGCTGTAGTTTCTCAGTAGATATTCTTAAAGAAAATATCCTTCTTGTATAAGCTTACTATGTCTTTGAAATAATATAGCACTGTGTTGTATTGTTGTGTGTTATGCATTGTTGACTCACAATCAATTTATAATTGACCCTCCAGTGGGTACTCAGAGGCAGTAATTTCATGGAATAAGATAGTTCCATCTTTCTCCATGGAGCAGCTGATGGATTCAAACTGAGTGCCTTTTGGTTGACAATGAATCTCCTTATTAAGAACATGTGATTATTTTGCTATTTTACCGAGTTTCCTATAACCTTCTAAGTGTTACCTTATTTGCTTACGCTTTTATGTAAATCTTTTTCTCTTCTAAATTCAAATAGCACTTTGTACATCTATTAGAGTATTATATTGCAATTGTGTGCTTATTTATCTATCGATATTCTTTATAATCCTATGAATTTGCAGATACTTTCTCTTCATTGCATTATTGGTATTCAAAATAGTTCCTGTCATAGAACTATATGTTCAGCATTTGTTCAGTAAATGTTTCTGTTGTTTTTTATTGTACCTACTGATAGCAAAGTGATAATAAAGACCTTGGCCTGTATCAGACACACCTTAGTTTCCAGAGAGACACCATTGCTCTTCAGTACTTTGGAGAGATCCCTAACAGCAGACTTTTCCATCGCAATATGTCTTTTAATTTCCTGGATGCTGATGCCAAGAGTGTTGACTGTGGAGCCAAGCAAACTAAAGCT
Source organism: Elephantulus edwardii (assembly GCF_000299155.1). Classification (NCBI taxonomy): domain Eukaryota; kingdom Metazoa; phylum Chordata; class Mammalia; order Macroscelidea; family Macroscelididae; genus Elephantulus; species Elephantulus edwardii. Next base: position 281,544 of record NW_006400066.1, on the reverse strand, counting down.
GTGAACAATCTCAATCTCTTCACCATTTATCCTGATGCTGCCAATTGACCCAGTGGTAAGAATGTTTGTCTTCTTGATATTGAGCCTCAATCCACATTGAAGGCTGCAGTCCTTGACCCTCTGCTGCAAGTGCTTCAGGTCCTTCTCAGTTTCAGCAAGCAGGGTTGTGTCATCTGCATAATGCAGATTGTTGATGAATCTTCCACCAATCCTGATGCCACACTTCTCCTCATAGAGTCCAGCCTCCCAGATAATTTGTTCAGCATACAGGCTGAAAATGTATGGAGACAGGATACATCCCTGGCATACGCCCTTCCCAATTTTCAACCATGCAGTGTTTTCTTGCTTTGTTCTGACAACTGCCTCTTGGTCCATGTATAGATTTCACATTAGCACGATCAAGTGTTCTGGGATTCCCATTCTTTTCAGAGTCAGCCACAGTTTGTTATGATCCACACAGTCAAACGCCTTTGTATAGTCCATAAAACACAATAGGCATTCCTCTGGTATTTCCAGCTTTCAGCTAAGATCCATCTATCATTATCTACAATATCCCTAGTACCAGGACCCCTTCTAAACCTTATGATATATGCAAAATTCCTTCATCTTTGGCATATAAAGTACTAATCAGTGAGTAAGATTCTATCATATTCATGTCTAGCCTATGCTTGGTAAATTATACAGAGTATGCATATCAGAAGGAGAGAATCTTGAATCCATAGTGCAGTAAGTATAGTTACCCTACATGCACCAATAGCAATAACTTTGCACATTTTTTATATTACAAACTATCATTTATTCTTTATTATTTAACTAGACCATCGCAAATAATGTGTTTTTAATCATTAACTCAGTCATTAATAAGTCAGAAGTGACTTCTAACTGAACTTTCAGTGTGTTTGCAAGAGGCTGTAATTCACAGACTGCTCTTGCTTCTCACTGGAAACCCCTAGTAGATTTAAACCATCAGAGAGGTATCACCTTTGCATTAGCAGAGCAACTCCCTATAGGCTTTGCCATCGGAGATAGACTATTAAATACTTACCAGTGTTCTTGGAATATTATCTATCACAAATTATGTTCTTGGCAAAATAAAGTACAAATGATAGAACATGCACATATCTATTTTAATGGATTCATCCTAAAATTGTAGTGAGGCGCAGTTAAGTCAAATATGACTCATAATGACCAGATGCATAAGTATGACTCATAATGACATATATGAATATGATTTAGAGAGACCATCATTATGACTCATAGTAGAGAATGACTCTTAGACTATATGAACATATAAGTTTAGTATGACATATGGAAGAACTGATATGAACCCATCCTAGCTGTGTAATCGTGATGATCTCTGACACCTTTGAGCCTATTGCTTCAGTCACCATCCATGTCAACCAATCTTGTTCAGAGTCTTCCTCTCTTTTGCGGACCCTCTATCTTTCTATGCATGATGTCCCTTTCTAAGGAGTAGCCTCCTCCTAACAACAAGCTTTGGCACATAAGACAGAGTCTACTCCTCTTGCCTCTAAAGAGCACTCTGGCTGCACATTCTCCCAGATATACAAGGCTTTGCATAAATTTCCACTCTTGATTAACAAGAAACTTTAAGTAAGAGATATGCATACCAGATAAGTAGCTCACATAGAAATTTCAATTGTTGCTATTTACTGTCAATTTGTAATCAAACACTAGCTGACCCTCCAGCAAGTTTCCAGAAGCAGTTGATTACACCAGAGATTGCCCCTCCTTCTCCCACAGAGCAGCTGATGGTTTTGAACCATGTGCCTTTGGGATTGCAGTGCAGCTTCTTGCCACTAGGCGACCAGAGCTCCCTAATACCAGAGGAAATATAACTATAAATATAGCAGCATTCAGTAATGTTAATGTCAGAAAAAGAATACATCAGTTGTTGCGTTCTCGTATGATCAAAGCTTATGTCCTTTCATTAGATCTGTTATAATCCATTTATCAAACAGATCCTTGCTGATGTCCTTTTATGACAGAGGCCCTATGCAAGAACTAAAAGATTAAAGTGAATATAGGCCTATATATTCACTTTTTGCAGAGCAAAATCTACTGATGAAAGATATACAAACTCAACTTCAGAATGCAAGATATTATTATAGACTCAAAGAATATGAATGCAGAGAGATAATACTATTCACACACAGAAGCAATATTGAGTAACAAGGAAAGATTTCACATAAGAGGTCAAATTTGAGCTCAGTCTTAAAATAAGGGTAAGGGAGTGCTGGTGGCCTAGAAGTAGCGAGTTAAAAATTGGGTAAAAGTTCAGTGAACGTTCATAAATGGACATGTGAAGGTTGTTTTAGGTTGAGGGAAGAGCCCAAATGAGACAAGAAATCATTTGATAAGTGCTTGGGTGAAATAATGGAAACTTCCACTAGCTAATTGGTGTTAGGTGCTGTTGAAATTATTATGACTCATGTTGTTTTTGACTGCCTTCGAGTTAAGCATAACTCATAACGACCCCATGAATAAAAGGCCGTAAGTCCCTCTACAACCAACATTTAGCAAAGTTCATAGAGTTTCCGGAGGCATGTTATTTAGGAAGTGGATGCCACTCCTGCTTCATAGTGACCTTAAAGACAACAGATCTAAAAGTTGGCTTTTCCTGTGCTATCCTCAGAAACCATGGTGAAGTCTATTGTTGTAATCACTGTGTTAGTTTCTCTCATTGAAGGACTTCCACTCTTTTTGTAGCGTGGTTTGATATGAACATCAAATAAGAGTCCTCCTCCTTATATTGGAAGACCCCATCCATCTTCGTAAAGGCACTCACAATACAAAAGTCAATTTAAAACTTTTTAATTTGTCATGTTGGCCTCTCTAATTTTACCATTTTTAATCACAATCATCATCATTTCATTTCTTGGCTTAAGGGGTCACCATGGCTTTGCATTCACTTTAGAATGAAATTAAAACTCCTGAATATGGCCTTTGAACTCTGACACAGTCTTGTTTCTGGCTCTCAGATCCAATCTCGCAACACCTGTGTTTCGGTCATTAGGCTCTTAGGAACGGTCACTACTGCAGAGAGAGCTCTAGGTCAGCTCTGTTACTTTGTTTGAAATACATTTCACTCATTTTTCAAGTTTGCTTCATTTATCATCAAGTCTCATAAACACCTATTTCTTGTAACGATGTTCTCTGATTCCACATTATAAGGATTCTCCTCCTCCATAATCATTATTAGTCATAACATCTTACCTGATCTCTTTTTTCTTAATGTTTCTCATTTGCTAAATTGCCTTTTTATGATTTTTTATTTAAAAAAAATAAATTATACTTGTTAAAATGTAAAATTTGATACAAATTTGTTTTTTTTAGGGTTTCTTGAGTTGAGTAAGGCTCATAACAACCCAGTAAACACCACATCTGAAACCTGTCCTATTGTCTATCACTCTGACATACTTGAGCCCATTACTGCAGTTACTGTGTCAATTCGTTTAATTGAGTCTTTCTCTCTTTCACTGACCCTCTACCTTTCCAAGTGTGATATCCTTTTCCAAGGATTGTTGCTGTTGTGTGCCTTCGGTCAAAACTGATCCATAGCTGACCCTCTAGTGGCTTTTTTAGAGGCAGTACATCACGCAAGAGGAGACTGCCCAACCTTCTGCTATGGAGCAGCTGGTAGATTTAAGCCTTGTGCCTTTGCAGCACAATTTCTTACCACTAGGCCATCCTAGCTCCCTCATTGAAGGATTTGTTGTTGTGTTGTTATGTGCCACCGAGTCACCTGGGACTCATAGAGACCGTATGAACAAGAGTTTTGAACCCTGGCCTAGCCTGAGCCAGTCACCCTCACTCCAACACATCTACCCTTATTACCCTAGTTACCATGTCAATTCATCTCATTGGGGTCTTCCTCTCCTGTGCTGTTCCTCCACCCTTCTAAGCATGATGTCTTTCTCCAAAGAGTAGTCCCTTCTGGCCTCGTGTCCAAAGTATGTGAGACAGAGCTTCAAAATCCTAGCTTCCAAGGAGAAACTTCATTTCAATCTCTCCAGGACAGATCTGTTAGCTCTCTTGGCAATCCTTGGTATGTTTAAGACTCTTCTCCAGCACCACAACTCAGAGACATTGAGTCTTCTTCTGTCATTCTTAGCCACTGTCCAGCTCACTGATGAATAGAAAGTAATTGCAAAAAGTATGACCTGGATCATCTCAGTCCCTAGATTGAAATAATTACTCCTTAGTACTTTGGAGAGGTCCCTGACAGCAGAATTCCCCAATGCAATTCGTCTTTTGATTTCCTGACTGCTGGTGCCAAGAGTATTGAGCAGAGCAGGCTGACATTATTAACAACCTCAATCCATTCTCCAGGTATCATGGTGCTGTCAACTGGCCCAGTGGTGAAAATCATTGTCTTCTTGATGTTGAGCTTCAATCTATACTGAAAACTAACAATCTTTGGTCTCCTGCACCAAACATTTCTGATCTTCCTCAGTTTCGACAAGCAAAGTGCATCATCTGCATATTGTAGACTGTTGATGAGTCTTCTTCCAATCCTCGTAAATCGCAGCTTCTCAAATGATCCATTCTGCATAGAGATTGAAAAGATATGGAGATACGATGCATCTCTGAGTCACTCCTTCCCGGATTATTTCCTTGCTTTGTTCTGAGGACTGCTTCCAAGGATTAGGTACTAATTTTTTTTTTAATGGATTATGAATGAAGCCGGGATTTTTCTCTTCTCCCACTGTGCCTGTCTGGGGAGCTCTGGTGGCCAGCTTAGTGGTAAGAAGCTGTGCTGCATAGGCACGCGCTTGAAATCCATTAGCTGCTCTAAGGGAGAAGAGTGAATCATCTCTTTCCATACAATTTACTGCCTCTGAAAACACACTGAGGGTCAGCTATGAGTCAGTTGTGTCTGGGTGGTAAACCACAACTACTTCTGTCTGTCTAAGAAATTACCTTTTCAGTTATGCCTAAAGAAGCTTGACTATTTTTTCTGCTTCCTTCGATAGTCAACTTTCATTGCTTTTTTCTTGACTGTATTCTTTTTTATCAACTCCAACATTAAGGGAATTTATGATATTTAAGAATTTTTTATTACTCTCATAAAATTTCTAAATACCTGATGATGCCTACTAAGTGTGTCTTCTCCTGATTTGGCCATTTTCTACTAATCTCTAATTTTAAGGATAGAGAAAAGAATGTTTCCTATAGTGAATGATGAATCGTTATCTACCTGTTCTCTACAGGCATGTGTAGATAGATTGCACAAGATGAAACTTGGTGGACTCTCTCCTTCAGGAGAAATTTTGCACTATGTATCATCGGATAGCTCTGAAGGATTAGTGATGTTTAATTTAGAGGTAATTTATAGCACATCAAGTGTAAGAGTTGAACTGGCAGCCACACCGTCACCTCAAAGCAATCTTTATTGATCTAGCTGGGTTTTACCGCATTAATCAAGATGCAGTCTGACAGTTACTTGCTATTTTTTTGGTTACAATAAGAATTCTTGTGACATCTTCTGATTCCTTTTTTCATCTGTCTACTTGTCTGTTGTTCCTGCTTCAATATAAGGAACCATCTATGGCTTTGTCTGTTTTCTTCAGGACACTGTGCTCTTTATCAACATAGTAGGCTTTAGGCTGCCTTTTACTTCTTTGTTTTATGATGCTAAATATAATTGTGCAAAAGCAGTTGCTGTGATCTCTGATAAAATATATTTCTTCTCTTAAGCATGTGAAATTTAGATAAATACAAAAGTGTGAAGCAAATAAATGTAAACTTTTTCACTTAAGTTTTTAAAATAATTTTCACTGTATCAAGAGAACTGTTTGTTAATTGGAAGTCTACTGAAGAACAACGATGTCCATCTGGAGACTAAAATACATCTGATCCAAGATATGGTCTTTGCAATTACTTGCTATATGTCAGAAAGCTGCATAATGACTAGAGATGATAGAAGGAGAATTGATGCCTTTGAGCTGTAGTGCTAGAGAAGAGTATTGAATATGCCATATACTGCTAGGAGAACAAACAGGTTCTTACTGGTGAAGGTGAAACCAGGCTGCTCTTTGGAGGCAAGGATTCAGAAGTTTTGTCTGACATACATTAAGAATATTGTAAGGAGGGACCAGTCTTTGGAGAGGGACATCATGCTTGGAAGGGTGGAAGGACAGTGCAAGAAAGGAATACACTGAATGAGATGGAGTGAGTCAATGACTGGGGTAATGGAAGTGGAGGAGTCAGAGACAATAAGGTCAGTTCAGAATAGAGCAGGATTTAGAGCAGTTGCACAAAAGGTTGCTATGAGTCACAAGCAACTAGACAGCACATAACAAAAACAGTACTTATTTTTCAAGAAGTTATTAGTTCTGCTTATACAAATCACTTTCCCCTCATTATTCCTACATGGACAACAAAATAGACTAGTTAATAAAGGAATATCTAGGATCTTCTGTTAACTGATTTACTATATTGCTTTTTACTATATTTATTATATTACTTATTTACTATAGTGAATGTATTTTACCTCCTTTACACATGCTGTCCAACTGCCAATGATCTGTGGATTATTTTCTTTATACTTTCATGATTATTTGACTATACTTGTGACTTGTATTCTAACTAATTGTATTTCTGGCTCTTTCTTTATGTGGGTTTATGAAAATAGGGACTTTTTATCATTCATTTATTTTTTATAGCCATTCATTTTAAGTATTAAATACTCATTGTTATTGTTATTTTGTAACGTTGAGTTTTAACCAGCCCATAGCTGACCCTTCAGCTAGTTTTCAGAGGCAGTTAATCACATGGAAGGAGATTTTCCATCTTTCTACCACAGATCAGCTGGTGGATTTGAACCACAGGTCTTCTGGACTGTAGCATAGCTTCTTACCACGAGAAATATTGAATGAAGTCTAGAATGTTGTCAATATGTTACTCAAATCTTTCAAGTTTGTTAAGTAACAACCATTTACTTAATTATGTAGTCAATATTTGAAAAAAAAATGACATCACAAGTGCTAATTAGTGAAAATAAACATTTTTATAACTTTATAACATTTTAATAATTTCACAGGTATTATATATTATATATAACACATATATATTATATATGACATATATGTGTATATATATATATATACTGTATTGAGGTAACCTGAGGTAGCTGTGATGCTGTCTTGGGGTGTCAAATGCCATAATGGTTACCAATGGTATACAATGTTTGGTGGAGCTCGCAGTTTAAGACAGATTTGGAAGCAGGAATAGCATCCACTTCCTAAACAACATGCCTCTGGAAACTCTATGAACTTTAATAAATGCTGATAATTATAGAAAGGCTTCAGGCCTTTTGTTCATAGGGTCACTATGAGTCATGCTCAACAATGACAACAACAACAGCAGCTACTAAATCATAGAAATAAAATTCATTTTCCTATGTTTTATTTCCATTTTGAAACTACAATTTTACATATACCTTTATACATCTGTTTTTGCTTCTTGCTAAAAGAGCAAGAATATCTTTAGCAATATTATGTAGAAGACATAATTGATCTAGGCCATGAGTTACTCACGAACTGTTTTTCCAGAACAATAGAGTAATTTTTAGCAGATTTTATGATATTTCATGTACTGTGATAAATAAATTAAAACTTTTGCTTATTTCTCAAAACAACTCCAGGAATACATTTTATCCCCCCCTTTACAGAAATGTGCATTAGATTTTTGTGATGTTAAATAACTTTCCCAAGGCCACAGTGTAAGTGGAGCATATCAACTGGCTTGAATGGTTGCTTGATCTTCAACTAGCTCCTTTCTTGCAGTGAATAGGCAAGGCCTACTTTTCTCCTAAGTGTTAAACTGCATGTGGTCCTGAGCTCTTTCTGCGCTCTGAGTGAATGCATTTCCCAAAAGATTTGAACTTTCTTCTCATTATCACAAGGTGGCAGTGTATCAAATCTTAATTCAGAATTTTAAAGCTTATGCATTTGTAATATATTTGATTAGGAGTAACCCTAAAAAAAGGTGAGTGAATGGGGTTTTAACTAAAATGAAAGTTGAAAATACATCCTTATAATAAAGAATTTAAATTCTTGATACTATATTGTATATGTATTTTATTTCCATAATCTACAAGGAAAATAACACCTTTTCTTTGGATAGAAATAGGTTATACAATAGTTTTGGCCATTTCCTCATTTCTCACAGTTGTCATAAAAGTAATTCTATATATTATTTGAAAAAAATAGTGTGGACATGACAGCTTTTACCTGAGTATTCATTAGTTGGTTATGATGCTTTCTGGAGACATCTTACTTTTATGAGTTTTAATTCCTTTAGGAAAATTTTTCTCTTACTTTTCAAAGAGAAGAGTGAACTGGGAGAGGTGGGCAAGGAGAAAAATGCAACAATTAATGAATGGAAATCCAAAGTCTCTGTAAATGTTTATTAAAATTAACAATACAAAAAAGAAATGTAAAGGGATGAGAGAAAAAGAAAATGCAATATTTAATTGTATAAAAAAATATAAATGGTAAGAAATATTGGAAGGTCACCAAAGAATCTTCATCACTTTTAGAAATCTTCTGAAATTTATCACTCTTTGAGATTCAGGAGTTTAATAACCTGATCTTAAGTTTGGTTTACCTCAATACTTAATTTTTGCATTTTCATGATAATAAAAGATAAAAAAAAATAGACAATTATGAGCATTCTTGAACAATTTTTTTAACAATGAACAGTTCTTAAATGCTATACATCAACTTAGCTTTGAAATTGGGATATTATGATTTGAATCTCTTAGTATTCATGTCATTTCTTGGTATTATTCTTCCTTGATACACTGTTCCTTTTGAACTCTAATTAAAGAGTTAATAATATCCTTTTTTAACCAAAATATTTTAAAATACTTTCTATTTAGGAAGCAGAATAATATAGTGCTGGTGATTCAGATAAATAGACACAGAGTGAACTAAGGAAGGGATTTAAAACTTAATATGCTTAAATGCAATTTTTAATTAAGCTCTTCTCATGAATGAATTTTCTAATTATATTCAAACAATAATATCAAAGATCTTTCCAAGGACATCAAAACAATACATATGTATTCCTAAAGATAGTAATCAGAAATTATAAAACATAATCATTTGTCTCAGTCTTGCAATCTTGCCATGCTTTGGTTATCAACTCCTGTGTTAGCTTCAATTTCTTTTTCTCAAATTTATCACAAATCATTCCTGTTATTCATTCCTCAGCCTGTCTTTAGTTGAATGCAGAGTAGCATTGAGATATTTTAAAGGTAACTCTATATTTATAACTAAGTTTTGTTAGTGGAGAAAATGGGGGAGAATTTTTTGTTCATAGAGAAACAAAGTTGCTTTTTTATTGTGTCTGACATTTTACTCTGCTTTCTTGATGTGAAAAAAATATCTTATACATAAAAAATACTTTTATGACTGCTGATAAATAAGGTTGAAAAAAAGAATAGAAATGACTGTTGGAATTAATGATGAAAAATATAACTCTTTTGATATTGAATGCACATTTATACAACAAAAATGCCAGTGTTTCTGTGGGTTAGCTTTAAATGTATCCATTACCTTAAAATACACTTTTATTGCTTTTTGTAATGCTGCCAAATTACCAAAACCAAATTCATTAAATGAATTTTGTTTTACATTTTATTTTCTTCAATTTATCTTGTACATGGAATATGTCTGCCTTTATTCTATTTGTATATTATGCTCTTGTGATATTTCTTCTTTTGTGATATATTTTCTCCTTGCTGTCCTGCAAAATTATGGTGTCTGCTGCCTCAACCAGATAAATGAGAGACAGACTCATGAGAAATCTATACTTCCAACTTGTTCTTGTTGTGTACCATCGAGTCGGAAGAGACCCATAGCTGGCCCTCCGGCAGGCTTTCAGAGACAGTTAATCGCATTGGGGGAAGGTTGCCAATCCTTCTCCTGCGGAGCAGTTGGTGGCCTAGACATTTATGATTAGGAAATAAAGAAAACTTACTGATCTTCTTTTAAATTTTTCTGAAATAATCTTCTAAATATCCATCCTGGCATAGGAGATGCATTTTTCTTTTTAAGTAAGGTAAGGAATATGAAAATTTCTCAATAAAAATGCTATCATCTAGAAATTATAAAGAAAGAATGAGAGGATTCAAGCATCTAAATTGTGATTTCAGCTTCTACGTTAAATTTTCAATTTTCAGCTTTCTACACACTGCATTTATTCACTATTTACAGTTTGTAATATCTATCCAGTTTTGCCATACTTTGGAATTGGGGTACTAACAAATACTATCGAATATTCAATTTTTATTCATTAATTTTTATTTTACATTTGCTTGAATAAAAGGCCATATACATTTGTTTCACACTAACCTTGATTCACATTGTGTTTCATACAATCATTCTCATTCATTATATTTATAAAGTCAATCACCATTAAACCATGCCCATAATCACTGCCTTTCCAGATTCTCACCTGATCTTTCCCAGTTCCTTTACCCTCCCTCTCCCTCCACCTATCAATTGTGTGACCTTATGATTCCCCCACCTCACCCCTCTGTTTCCACCCCTATCCCCTTAGATCCCTATACATGTTTTACTACTTATCGTTTGTTCAATGACATTCTCCATTTTTAGTATAGAATATTGTGATATTTAACACATGAAAGCATTCAATCTTTACCACAACCAAGACACCGAAGATTTTCATAATCCCCCAAAATTTTCTATTTGAAGCTTTTCTCTATCCTTCAAGACTTATTGCAACTAATGATTGCTTTCTTCTCCCAGTAGTTTTGTCTTTTCCAAGATACCATGTGAATGAAATCATACTGTAATTTTTAAAATCTTATTTATTAGACTTAAAGTAATGCATCTGAGCCTCTCTTATGTTGTTGCATGCATTAACATTTTGCTGTGAAGTGTTATTTTAGTTTATTAATGAACTAACTATTGTTAATTTACCCGAGTTAACAATAACTTGATTGTTTCCTGTCTAGAGTTCTATTGAATATTGTGCTAAGAATACCCTAGCAAAATTTTTTGTGTTAACAAGTTATTCTTGTTGTTGCTTGCAATACAACAGCTCTGAATCCTACCCTTTCTTGAGCCATTCTCACTGACTACAAAACACCTACCTCTAATGCTCCAATTACTGTATCAATCTATCTCATCCAGGGTCTTCCTCTCCTCCGCTGTCCCTCCACCATTCTAAGCATGGTGTCCTTCTCCAAGGATGGATCTCCTGGCCTTGTACCCAAAGTATGTGAGATGAAGCTTCAAAATCCTAGCCTCCACGGAGAAAGTTGGTTTTACCCTCTCCAAAACAGATCTATTTGCTCTCATGGAAGTCCATGTTATGTTCAATATTCTTCTACAGAACCACAGTTCAAAGGCATCATTCTGTCATCCTTAGTCATTGTCCAGCTCTCTGATACATAGCGAGTAATTGCAAAAACCATAGACTGGATCAGTAAGTAACACCTTAGTCTCTAGACTGCCACATTTGCTTCTTAGTACTCTGGAGAGATTCCTGATAGATTTTCCCAGTGCAATTCATCTTCTGAATTCTTGACTGCTGGTGCTAAGAGTGTTGATTGGGAAGCCAAGCAAGCTGAACTTGTTAACAACCTCACTCTCTTCTCCATCTATTATGGTGCTGCTAATTGGCCCAGTTGTGAGAATCTTTGTCTTCTTGATGTTGAGCTTCAATCTGTATTGAAGACTACAGTCCTTGACCTTCTGCAGCAAATGCTCCAGGTTCTTCTCAGTTTTGGCAAGCAAGATGTATCATCTACATATAGTAAGTTACTGATGAGTCTTCCTCTATTCCTGATGCCACATTCCTCCTCATAAAGTCCAGCCTCCAGAATTATCTGTTTTACGTATAGATTGATAAGCTATATACATTCCTTTCCTGATTAGTATGATTTTCATTTTTCCAATTCAATAGCTGTGCAGAGTTGTCACATCCTTAATGAATGATGATTTTGAGCATATTTTCATGTGCTTACCTACCATCTGTATAGCTTCTTTAGTGAAGTGTCTGTTCAATATTTGCATCTGGTGTCATGTGTAACAGAATTAACTAAGTTAAAATAAAAATACTTTATTCTACTTTGTCTTTTTGCTATTTATTTTGCAAGTTATTGTTGTTGTTGATTGCCATCAAGTCAAGCACAATTCATAATGACCCTACAAACAAAAGATCTGAAACCTTTTTTATCATCATTTCTTCAAGTTCATAGAGTTTCCAGAGACATGAGGTTTAGGGAGTGGATGCCACTCCTTCTTCCAAACCTGTCTTAAAACAGGGAGCTCCACCAAACACTGTCCACTGTGAGGAACTGTTATGGCATATGACAGCCCAATGGCACATGGTTAAGCAACACTGCAAACCCAGATTACCTCAATACAGAATTTGAGAGAAATGTGCTATAGGACTAATATAACAATGTGAGGCCTGAGGGCCCTCCAGCAGGTCTTATTGACAATAAACAAGAGGTTTAAATCAAAGAAAACAACACAACATTTCACAGGACCAACAACCCAGAACAAGAGGCTACAAAGTCCTGCTATGTCACCCAATTCTAAAATGGAGATGATGGGCTCAGCTTAAATAAGAGGCCCACCCCCAGGAGGTCTAGCTATATAATCCATTTTAACTACTTTTTATACAGTGTAAGTTAGAGATTTATGTTCTTTTTTATTATGTAGATGTCCAATGATACCAGAAAAAAAAAGGTGAGAGGATTTTACCTATTTAATTGCCTTTGTTCCTTTTATGAAACTCATTTGACCACATTTGTGTAGGAATGAATAGAGTGTTTTGGTCCACTGATCTGTATACCTATGTTTTTTTCTAATATCACACTATCTTGATTATTGTTTTTGTTGTTATATGCCATCGAGTTGCTTGCAACTCACAGCAACCCCATGTACAAGAACCCTAAACCCTGCTCTATCTTTTGCCAACCTCATTGTCTCCAACACAATTACTCCCACTACTCCAAACACTGAATCAATCCATCTCATCGGGAATCTTTCTCTCCTGTGCTGTACCTCCACTCTCCCAAACATGATGTCCCTCTCCAAGGACTGGTCCCTCCTTGCAATATACCCAAAGTATGTCAGATGAAGAAGCTTCAGAATCCTTTACTCCAAGGAGCAGCCCGGCGTCATGCTCTCCAGAACAAATCTGTTTGTACTCCTAGCAGTC
>NW_006400066.1:265808-267319 GCF_000299155.1 Elephantulus edwardii | reverse complement strand
TATCATTGTCCCTGAAACGCCTACCCCCACCACCCCAGTCACTGAGTCAAGGGTCTTCCTCTCCCGAGATGAGTCTGGATTTATGTCAAGAAACAAAAGGAAGTTAGGCTCCCACTGTAGGATTACAGTCTTCCGCAAAGTGCTTTAGAATAAAACATTAATGTGGAACCATCAAACCATGATGCTTATTTGATCTTGAGGCAAGTAGGCAGAAAATGTTTAGTGGGAGGTTCTAGGATTCTCAACTTGTCTCAGGAAGATACACCAAAGATCTCTTTGAGCCAAAATCATCCACCAAAGAAGTCCTATCTTCTAGGTTTAGACCTGCCTTAGTATCTCTATTGTGGTTAGTCGTTACCTAAAGAGCAACCAGGAAAAGATGAAATCTCCATGAAAACATGGTGATAGATTTCAGAATGCAATCATTTGACTCTTGAATAGTTATACTCAATATAGATAGATGTTTGTGCATCATATCCACAAGACAGTCTAGCTAATCAGGGACTTGTTATGAAACTATGCCAAGTGATCCAATTTTCTTTCTCCTATCCTTATAAACCTTTTCAATCTATATGCAGAACAGATTATCTGGGAGGCCGAACTCTATGAGGATAAATGTGGCATCAGGATTGGAGAAAAACTCATCAACAACCTGCATTATACAGATGGCACAACCCAGCTTGCTTAAACTGAGGAGGACATGAAGCACTTGTTGCAAGACATCAAGGACTGCAGCCTCCAATATGGATTGAAGCTCAAGAAGATAAAGATTCTCACCATTGGGCCTATTGGCAGCATCATGATAGATGGTGAAGAGATTGAGATTGTTCATAGCTTTAGTTTGCTTGGCTCCACAGTCAACGCTCTTGGCACCAGCAGCCAGGAAATTAAGATTAATTGCACTGGCAAAGTCAGTTTTCAGAGAACTCTCCAAAGTACTGAGGAGCAACAATGTCAATCTGGAGACTAAGGTGCACCTGATATCTTTGCAATTACTTGCTATACATTAGAAAGATGGACAATGACTAGGGATGACAGAAGGAGAATTGATGCCTTTGAGCTATGGAGCTGGAGAAGGATATCGTGCATAAGGTCACTATGAGTTGTAGTAGACTCGACAACACATAAAAGCACTTCTTGTTATTATTAGAGCTTGCTTGAACAAGCTCTTCTATGAACGTTTTATGTTTTACTTTCTCATGTATTTTGTTGTTTGTAGTGGTGTTGTTATGTGTCATCAAGTCACCTGTAACTAATAGCAACCCAGTGTGATTTGAACCCTACCCTATCCTAAGCCATTCTCATTGACTCCGACACACCTACTCCCATTACTCCAGTTACTGTGTCAACCACCTTATCTGGAGTGTTCCTCTCCTGCATTGTCCCTCTACACTTCCATGTGTGATGTCCTTTTCCTATGACTAGTACCACCTGGACATGTGCCAAAAGTATGTGAGATGGAGCTTTGAAATCTTTGCCTCCATGGAAAAACTTGGTTTCACCCTCTCCAA
>NW_006400066.1:260383-264983 GCF_000299155.1 Elephantulus edwardii | reverse complement strand
TAAACATATTTCATCCAGTTTTGCTCAGTCTTACCCCCAGCCCGATGTCAGCCTCATTCTACAACAGTGGCACCGTATAGCATTTGTCCCTTTGTAACTGAGATATTTCACTCAGCATAATGTCCTCCAGGGTCACCCATTTTTAATAATATTGCGTAAGTTCCTTGCTTTTCAATGCAGCATAATATTCCATTGTGAGAATATACCACAGCTTCTCTGATGTACTCCTTTTCTGACTTTGAACTATGTAGTGTTTCCTTGCTCTGTTCGGAAGGCCGCTTTTGTTTTGGTTTTGTTTGCTTGTTTGTTTGTTGTTGTTGTTTTTGGTCGAAGTATAGATTTCACATGAACACAATCAAATGTACTGGGATTTCCATTTTTCTCAATGTTAGCTACATTTTTTTCTTTTTTCTTTTTTTGTGAGCCACACAGTCAAATGCCTTTGCATGGTTAATGAAACACAGACATTTCCCTGTTACTCTTTGCTTTGAGCCAAGATGCACATTCACTCACTGCTTTCTAGTTTACTGGTTACACATCCATAACCCTCCATTAGGTTTCTGAGGCAGTAAATTGCAAGGGAAGGAGACTGCCCATCTTTCTCCTCATAGCTGATAGTGGGTTCCAATTGCCAGAGAACTTTGGATAAGTAGTTTATCTCATTATCGATAGTTCTTAGCAAATCTTATCATTTCTGACTCTAGGATTCACTAGTAATGAATGTCAAGGATAATGTTAAGCCAAAATTTTGTATTAAAAGTCTAGATTTTAATACATTATAAAGAATATTAGAAAGGAAAGCAAAATCAGTGTTTATTCTATCAGAGACTGTCGTTGCTGTTGTTGTGTGCTATTCAGTCAGAACTGACCCATAGGGACCCTCCAGTGGGTTTTTAGGGGCAGTTAATCTCACTAGAGGAGATTGCCCATCCTTTTCCTGCAGAGTGACTGGTGGTTTAGTACTGTGTGCCTCTGGGATTACAGTGTAGCATTTCTCCAGAAGGCCACCAGAGCTCCCTTATTAGAGACTAGTTAACTATTTTTTTTTAAATATTTGAATCAGGTGGGTTTATACCATAAAGGTAAATTATATGGAATCTAGAAAGCAACTGATAGAACATGGATATAGATTAAGGGAGGTCTTTTAGTTTATAGCGTGTTTTTCTTGTTTTTCGGGTTTTTTAGAACAAAACAAAACCCACCATATTAACAGACACTCAGTTGTCTTTTCTCTCCCGGGTCAAGATAACACTTTAAGATTCAAAAATGTTAATGAATCCCTTTGTGTAAAAAAATGCCTTTATAATAAAATGATGATAATTTCCAAGGTGCTTCCTTGGAGAAAATGTTTACATTTAAAAAGTTTTGCAAATAAAATTTTATTTTAATCTCAGAATTAATTTCCTTTTCTGAAACTGAGGAGGACCTCATGCACTTGCTGCGAAGGGTCAAGGACTGCAGCCTTCAGTATAGACTAAGGCTCAATGTCAAGAAGACAAAGATTCTCGCCACTGGACCAATTAGCAGCATCAGGAGTTATTACGAGATTGAGATTGTTCACAGCTTCAGTTTGCTCGGCTCCACAGTCAACACTCTTGGTACCAGCAGTCAGGAAATCAAAAAGCGTATCGCGATGGGAAAGTCTGCTCTTAGGGACCTCTCTAAAGTACTCAGGAACAACAGTGTCTCTCTGGAGACTAAGGTGCGCCTGATACAGGCCATGGTCTTTGCAATCGCTTGTTATGCATCAGAGAGTTGGACAATGACTAGGGAGGACAGAAGGAGAGTGGATGCTTTTGAGCTGTGATGCTGGAGAAGGGTACTGAATGTACCATGGACTGCCAGGAAAACAAACAGATTTATCTTGGAGAGGATTAAACCAAGCTACTCCTTGGAGGCAAGGATTCTGGGGCTTCGTCTGACATACTTTGGACATATTGCCAGGAGGGACGGGTCCTTGGAGAGGGACATCATGCTTGGGAGGGTGGAGGGACAGCGCAGGAGGGGAAGACCCTCTATGAGATGGATTGATTCGGTGACTGGGGTAATCGGGATGGGTGTGTCAGAGGCGGTGTGGTTGGCGCAGGATAGCGCAGGGTTTAGGGCTGTTGTGCATAGGGTCACTATGAGTCGGAAACGACTCGAGGGCACATAACAACAACAACAAACATATTTTCTTTAGATTCTTCTCTCATCTTTTCTATTTTTCGTAACATTTATTTTGGGAAATCTACTTAAAAATACCGTAAGTGTACTAAGAATTCATTACTGATTAGATAGGACATTTTCAAGTACTTCCCCCACCCCCCATAGACTTTTGAAATTAGCTGCTTTGTTGTTTGTTGGGTTTGTGGGGTTTTTTTTAAATCTCCCAGTAGAATATCAAAATTTAAAATAAGAAACACTGAGAGCTTAATGGTAAAATCATGACAGACATAGTAAGTAAAGTAGAACTTTAAGAAACATCGCTTATATAAAATATTTAGATAACTTCAAAAGAAAGATTAAATATAAAGCAAATTCATCTGTTTTCCTTAGAGCTTTGACAGTTGTGCCAGTACAGATGAGTTAAAGTTTAAGTGCTATATATGTGTAAATGCAATCATTGCTTAGTAAGTGGTGACTCAAGAGGCATTTCTACTGCCATTATTTCAAAGACCATGTCTAGCCTTTCATAACATCACATTATATCCTCAGCTTTCAATTAAATTAAGACTAACAGAAAAGCTTTCATACATACTTCTCCCTTAATTTTTTATATCTAAAAAAAATGCAAGCTAAATATGATCTGCGACAATGTGCATCAAGCAAGTCATTATTGGCATGACTAAATGTAATATCTTTAAGTGCTATCCTTCTCAATATAGATAAATATATTTTAACTAATACTATGAGATAATTTTTAAAGCTTAGAATCCTAAGAGAACTAAATATTTTTAATAAACTCATGCATGTTGGTATAAATTAAGGAAACATGAGATGTTATCTTGTTCAAATGGTGTTGAATATTACTTGCCTGCATCCTACATATAACATTATTCTCTATGAATGAGATCAGGCAAAAATTGAGTATAGTTAATAGTGAATAATAAAGTAACTATTTGTTATACATCCTCTTCTTGCTAAGTATTCATTTACATTTTAGTTACCAGCTAACATTTTCTGAAGTCACACATTTTACTATATCTCTACAGGTATTTAAAACAACATTCTAGATGAATAATAGAGTCACTTATGAGTTGGTTCCAACTTGATAGTATGTAAAAATGTCAGTTAGATGAATACTACCATGGTCTTTCCCCTGTAAATTCAAAGAATTAAATAAAGCAGGACCTGGAAAGAACTAGAGAAATAATCATAGCACCTAAAAGCTTTTGAAAAGATAGATTATCACTTTAAAAAGCAAGGTGCATTTAACTCAAGTCATGACATTTTCAGTCATCTCCGGTACACCTGAATGTTTTACAGTGAATAAAGAAGATGGAAGAAGAATGGATCTTTTCTGATCTCCGTGAAGAATATTGACTCTATATATCATGGACTGCCAAAAACGAAACAAATCCGTCTTAGAAAAAGTGCAGCCAGAATGCTTTTTAGAAGTAATGATGGTTAGACTTCTTTTCATGTATTTATCAGGAAGGCCAGTCCCTGGAGAAATACATCATGTTGGTAAAGTAGAGAGGCAGTAAGAAAGAAGATCCTCAGTGACATGGATTGATATGATGACTGCAACAATGAGCTTATACACACTGCAGAGATTGTGAGGCCCATGCAGAATCAACCACTGCTTTGTTCTTTGGGACATGGGATAGCTGTGAATTAGCACTCACTCTAAGACACCTAAAAGCAACAATACATAGTCTATGGGTTGTGACCACTGACATCTATATGTTGTTATGTCTAATTAGGTAGAGTCTTAACTGAGTTATTTATTATTATGATGATGATGATGATGATGATGATGATGATGATGATGATGTGTTTACTTTAAAAAGGAAGGGAAAACTATTTTTTACCCCTTGTCATTTTTTTTTTCAGACATTGCCTGAAATGCTGTGTTAAACCACAGGGGTAGAGAAAATAACAGCACAGCCTTTCCAATAATTCTTAGATCAAAACAATTGACCTTAGTTTACAGAAGGCTAGGTAACTGTTTTCCACCTCAGTACCTAGCCATACTAGCCACAAACATGCAGTCTAACCCCACACATCTGCCTGAGGTAATGCCAGGAACTTAAAGCTTGTATCTACTTCATAAGACCCTTAATTCACAGACATTTACAAGACTCTTCCCTCAGTAAGGTGAAGGTTTTTGATGAGGTGGCAAAGTAAAAAAATAGTTGATTCTAATAGTTTACATCAAGAGTTGTTTAAGAGGAGAGATCAAATTCCAGAGATCAGATTTCATCATCTTGTCAACACGTGCTTTGAATACTCTATTATTACTCTTGACAGGAATTAGATGATTAAGCAACTAAATTTTAAAAAAAGTTTCCATTTCTTGTCCCACCCTACATTAAACAGTTTTTATCAAACATAACAATCGTATCCTAAATTTATATTATTGTTGTTGTTGTTATGTGCTGTTGAGTCACATAGC
>NW_006400066.1:242266-257902 GCF_000299155.1 Elephantulus edwardii | reverse complement strand
CTCATTAGTTAGTGTTCAAGGCCTCAATCCTGTTCCTAAGATGGCTCTGAAATTCAGGTGTGATAGACTCAAAGTCATGTTTTGGTTCCCATGGATTCAGTTTCATTTTCCTCAGCTTCAGCTTGAACTTACACATGTGTAGTTGGTGATCTCTTCCATAATCAGCTTCTGGCCTAGTTTTGACAGCTGATCTTGAGCTTCTCCAGTGGTTCTTTCTGCAGATGTAATCAATCGGATTCATATACAAACTATCAGGTGAAAGCCATGTGTATAACTTGTGTTTATGTCTCTTAAAAATATATTTGCAATGAATAAATCATTGATTGTGCAAAATTCAATTATTCTTTCTCCAGCTTCATTTCTATCACTGAGTCCATGTTTTCCAACTTTTTCATTCCAGTCACCCATTATTCAATTGTTTGTTACCTTCTTATCTGTGCCTGGCAGTGAAATCCATCATAAAGCGACTCAATAGTCTGGAGTGTAGTTGCCCTTGTGGGTTTCTCTGGTCTTTTCTATCACATGCTGTGCATCTGGGAGCTGGACAATGAATGAGGATGATAGGAGATGAATTGATGTCTTCAAATTGTTGTCTCAGAGGAAAGTAGTGAAAATCCCGTAGACTTCCAGAAGAGCATATGTCTTGGAGAATGAGTAACCAGAAAGCTTTTTGGAGGCAAAGATGACAGACACATCTTCATTCCCATACTCTGGACATGTTGCTAGAAGAGGCTATTTCTTGGGGAGGGATATCATGCTTGGAAAGATCGAAACATTAAGTGACATAATGACTGCAGCAATGGGCTTAAGTGTGTTAAAGATGATGAGAGTGGCACAAGATAAGACAAGTTCTAACCAGTCATTCAGAGGGTTGCTCTGAGTAGTACTAGACTTGATGACATCTAATAACAACAATAATAATTTTCAGTTATCAACTGAATAACCTAAACACTGCTCTACCAGGATTTCTTTCATACATTTTTACCTGTTACGGTGGAAGCTCTACCCACTCATAGCAACCCTCCTACCAGGTGTCAGGAATTGTAAATCTGAAGGGGAGAAGCCTATCTGTCTTTCTCCCAGAAAGCAGATGGTAGACTTGAATTTTTCCCTTTACCTTATCAGCCCGACATATAATGGCACCAAGTCTTCTTATAAAAATTTTCCTAGTTGACTAAAATTTGTGCTAAGTTTTCACATTTTATTTTTGCCAGTCACATGTTATTAAACTTTTTAATAATTTCACCTCATCAGTTCTTAAAGATGTTGCTTAAAACACTCAAATGCATGAAGCTGATGGAAAGCCAATTAAACTAATTGCTTAAGAAGTATGCCTCCTGGGTTGCTTAATGTTGACCTCCGGCAGATCTCCAGACACACTACAATTTTAATTTTGTTGAGTGTTTTTCCATTACATTTTTTTCCACACTGATTTTTGTACTTGTTCTTGATGGTGATTTGTGTATAGCAAACAATCTATTTTCTATTATTGGTAGTAAATGTTTGAGACGTTTTATTTCCCCCTTCAATCCTTAGATAATTTCCAATAGACGAATAATAATCATAACAACAATTGAAAATTATTCCTCCTTCAATTAGAAAGTATCATCTTATTAATTAGTGTTCCTGTAGTTTTTGTCACCGTTTCCTTTAGTCAAGAATTCCATTTGTGACAGGTTCTTGAAATCTAGATTTTTGAGTTTCAGTGTTTGCTTTTGTTTTATAACTAAATTTCTAGGATGAACACTGTCATTTCTCTGCATGTCTGTGTTGATTTCTCTATATGTTGTTGTTATGTATTGTCTGTAGGAAGTGACTCAAAGCTGATCCTCTAGTGGATTTTCAAGGGTTATCTCATTTCAGATTGTTTACGTCTATGGGAGGAACCATTGGAGAAGTTCAATATCACAGTGAAGCTGACTGTAGAACAGACCATCAATTGCTCATACACAAATTTAAATTAAAGCAAAAGGTTAAATAATATTTCCAGGAATCAAAATTTAACCTTGAATCTATCTCCCATAAATTTAAAAACCAACTCAGGAATAGGTTTTAGGCTTTTAACATTAATGAATGAAGATCAGATAAGCTGTGGGAAGACATCAAGAACGCCATTCATGAAAAATGCAAAAAGCCATAACAAAGAAGGAAGAAGAAGAAAAGACCAAAATGGATCTCAAAAGAGACTCTAATATTGCACTGGAGTGCTGAGAAGCCAATGCAAAAGGAAATTAAGGACCTGAATAGATTTCAAAGGGCAGCTTAGGAAGACAAGGCAAAGTGTAACAATGAAATGTGCAAAGAACTGGAGTCAGAAAATCAAAAGGGCCAAAGGAACTAAATAACAAATTCAAGCCACGAGTTAGAATACTTAAGGTTGCTATAGGCAGAATATTGAATGATTCAGGAAACATTTAAAAGAAGATGGAAGGAGTACACAGAGTCTTTGTATCAAAAAGAAGTGACTGACATGGAAGAATTTCAAGAAACAATACATGGTCAAGAGCCAATGATGATGAAACAGGTATTTCAAGCTGGTCTGAATGACTTGGCCAAAAAAATAAAGCCTCAGGAATTGATGGAACATCAATTGACATAATTCAACAAACAGACACTGCCCTGGATGTGCTCACCAAGTTGGCCAACTGACTGGAAGAGAGATCCATATTTATTCCCATTCCAAAAAAAAAGGTGACCTGACAGATTGTGAAAATTATCAAACAATATCTCTACTATCCCACACTAGCAAAATCCTGCTGAAGATTATCCAGAAAGGACTGGAACAGTACATTGTCAGAGAACTATCAGAAATACAAACTGGGTTGTGGCCCTAAAGATATTATTGCCAATGTCCGATGGATCTAGGCAGAAAGCAAAGAGTACCATAGGAATGTCTATCTTTGTCTAATTGACTATGTAAAGACATTTGACTGTGTGGCTCACAACAAATTGTAGCTAATCTTGAGAAAAATGGGTATCCCAGAACATTTGATTGTGTTTATGCAAAACCCATACTTGAACCAGGAAGCAGTTCTCAGCACAGAGCCAGGAAAGACTGCATGGTTCAAAATCCAGAAAGAAGTGTCTCAGTGTTGCATCCTGAATCCACACATTTTCAATCTATATGCAGAACAGATCATTTGGGATGCAGGCTTTATGAGGAGGAAGTGGCATCAGGATTGGAGGAAGACTCATCAACAATCTACATTATGCAGACAACACAACCTTGCTTGCTGAAACTGAAGATCTGAAGTGCTTGCTGCAACGGTCAAGGACTGTAGTCCACTATGGATTGAGGCTCAACATCAAGAAGACCAAAAGTTTCACTACTGGGTCAATTGGCAGCTCCATGATAGATGGGGAAGAGATTGAGGTTAATAGTTACAACTTGCTCAGTTCCACAATCAACACTCTTAATACCAGTAGTCAGAAAATCAAAAGACAAATCGCATTGGGAAGATCTGCCGTGAGGGATCCCTCTACAGGGCTGAGAAGCAACAAATATCAGTCTAGTGACTATGGGGCACCTAATCAAGGCCATGGTCTTCAAAATTACTTGTTATGAGTCAGAGAGCTGAACAATGACTAAGGATGACAGAAGAATCTATGCTGGAGAAGAGTCTTGAACAAACCATGGACTGCAAGAAAACAAATTGATCTGTCTTGGAGAGGGTGAAATCAAGTTTCTCCTTGCAGGCAAGGATTCCGAAGTTCCGTCTCACATACTTTGGGTACATGGCCAGGAGAGACTGGTCCCTGGAAAAGGACATCATTCTTGGAAGGGCAGAGGGACAGCACAGGAGCGAGAAAGAACTTGAATGAGATGGATAGTAAATGGAGAAAAGGGGGTTGGTGTGTCAGAATTTGTGAGACTGGCTCAGGACAGGGCAGAGTTCAGAGCTGCTGTATTGTAGGGTTGTCATGGGTCACAGGCGACTTAATGCACATAATAGCAACAACATCAATCTCATGGGAGAAAATAGATCGTCTTTCTCCCATGAAGAAGCTGGTGGATTTGAATAGCCTGACTGTGGGTTGGATATGCAACCCATTAGCCACCAGAGCTAATTAAGAAAATACTTCTTTTATTGAGTGAGTATGAAGTATTTTTGGGTGTGGTCACTCTGTCTTTCAGCTGTTTCTGTCTTGCTGTTTCATCTCATTTTGTACTAGAACTTTTCTGTGTGACTGTCAGCCTATGCTAGATGTGACGGGGTGATGATAGCCTTGAAGATGTTAAGCAGCATAAAGTTACTTCCCAGCACATGGAAATCAATCATACCACTGTTTCCTCACTTCTACCCTTTTCTGAGCCTAGCGTCCCACACAGATCTCTCTCTCTCTCTTTTTATAGATTTTTTTTTAAAAATTCTGATTTATTTACTAAGTTTGAATACATTGTTTTTCACAAAAGATCCTTCCCATTTCCTTCACCCCACCCACCGATCACATTGTGCAACCTTATGATGAACACCCTACCCACCCCCCACCCATCCTCATCCCTCTATTTTCACCCTCTCCCCTTCCTTGGAAAGATCTGTTTTTTTCCTAGCAACTCTGTTTTAACTTAGATCTTAAAACTTAAAAGGACACAATTCTTGAGTTTGTTACTTTCATGGAACAATTTACAACAGATATTATTGAACTGTCTCTGATTGAAGCCAAGAACCACGCTGAGGTAGAGGTATAATTCTTCTCAAAGTTTATTACCTACAGGGATACTCAGCAAGGGGAATAGCACTGGGGATTGGACTTAGGGGGTTTATTTGGGGTCGTTGCAGTGGCTCATTGATGCGTTAAATGTCTGGTCTTGGGAAACTGGTTCTGGGCAATGTCTTGACATAGGATTTTCTGAGTTCTGGTTTCAGAAAAACATCCTAACATAGATTTTTGAGTTCTGGTTTCAGAAAAATGTCCTGACATAGTATTTTTTGAGTTGAGGTTTTAGAAAAATGTCCTGACATAAGATTTTTGAGTTGAGCTTTAACGTTCATTTTGACTTTTTAGCCTAACAATTACATTGTTATTTTTATTAGAGTCACCCATTTATTCACTCCCTCATTGCCATCAAGTCATTTCAGATGCACAGTGACCCTTTTTGATTGTCCATGGCTATAAATTATAAGGGGAGAAAACTACCCTTTTCCCTCAAAGTGACTGGTGGATTCAAACACTGAGTGACCTTTGGCTTATCAGCACAACCTGCCATTGACTACAGTATTGAGATCACTTTAAAATATATATAGGTATAGATGAGAGAGATAGAGATAGATAGATAGATAGATAGATAGATAGATAGATAGATAGATAGATAGATAGATATACTGGTTTATTTACAAAGTTAGAATACATTGTTTTTCACACTAGATTCACTTCCTTCACCTCCCCTTCGCCCATCAAATTGTGTGACCCTGTAATTAGTTCCTTTCCCCCCCACCCATCCTCACCCCTCCACTTCTATTCTCCCCCCCCCTTGTAGCCTCATACTTATTCTGTTGTGGTTATGTGCCATCGAGTCGTTTCCGACTCATAGCGACCCTATGCACAACAGCTCTAAACCCTGCTCTATCCTGCGCCAACCGCACCGCCTCTGACACACCCAACCCGATTACCCCAGTCACCGAATCAATCCATCTCATAGAGGGTCTTCCCCTCCTGCGCTGTCCCTCCACCCTCCCAAGCATGATGTCCCTCTCCAAGGACCCGTCCCTCCTGGCAACATGTCCAAAGTATGTCAGACGAAGCCCCAGAATCCTTGCCTCCAAGGAGCAGCTTGTTTTAAATCTCTCCAAGATGAATCTGTTTGTTTTCCTGGCAGTCCATGGTACATTCAGTACCCTTCTCCAGCACCACAGCTCAAAAGCATCCACTCTCCTTCTGTCCTCCCTAGTCATTGTCCAACTCTCTGATGCATAACAAGCGATTGCAAATACCATGACCTGTATTAGGCGCACCTTAGTCTCCGGAGAGACACTGTTGCTCCTGAGTACGTTTGAGAGGTCCCTAACGGCAGACTTTCCCATGGCGATACGCTTTTTGATTTCCTGGCTACTGGTACCAAGAGTGTTGACTGTGGAGCCAAGCAAAGTGAAGCTGTGAACACTCTCAATCTCTTCATCATCCATCCTGATGCTGCCAATTGGTCCAGTGGCGAGAATCTTTGTCTTCTTGACGTTGAGCCTTAGTCCATACTGAAGGCTTCAGTCCTTGACCCTTCGCAGCAAGTGCATGAGGTCCTCCTCAGTTTCAGCAAGCAAGGTTGTGTCATCTGCATAACGGAGATTGTTACTAGGTCTTCCACCAATCCTGATGCCACAATTCTCCTCATAGAGCCCAGCCTCTCAGATAATCTGCTCTGCATACATGTTGAAAAGGTATGGAGACAGGATGCATCCCTGGCGTACACCCTTCCCAATTTTGAACCATGCAGTGTTACCCTGCTCTGTTCTGACTACTGCCTCTTGGTCCAAGTATAGGTTTCGTATTAGCACAATTAAATGTTCTGGGATTCCCATTCTTCTCAGAGTCAGCCACAGTTTGTTATGATCCACACAGTCAAATGCCTTTGCATAATCAATAAAACACAGATAGACATTCTTCTGGTATTCCCTGCTTTCAGCCAAGATCCATCTAACATCAGCAACGATATCCCTAGTACCACGACCCCTTCTAAACCCAGCCTGGACTTCTGGCAGTTCTCTGCTGATGTGCTGTTCTAATCGATTTTGGATGATCTTCAGCAGAATCTTGCTTGCATGTGAAATCAATGACACTGTTCTGTAGTTTCCACACTCAGTTGGGTCACCTTTCTTTGGAATGGGAACAAATATAGATCTCTTCCAGTCAGTTGGCCAAGTGGTTGTTCTCCAGATTTCTTGGCACAGCTTGGTGAGCACATCCAGGGCAACATCTGTTATCTGAAATACTTCAATTGGTATACCATCTACAATATCGTTTTATGCACTATTTGTCCTTACAGGACTGAGTTAGTTCACTTAGCATAATGCCCACAAGTCTTTCCTAAGTTAGGTGTAATTTTCTAACTCATTGCTCTTGCAAGCATTGTGTGAATGTACCATAGTTTCTCAATCCATTAAATTGTGGTTGCTTGGAGTTGTTTTCATGTTCTTGGTGTGGTGAAGTCTGTCTAGTTAGAAACAACCCATAGCTGACCTTCCCGTAGGTTTTCAGAGGCAGTAAATCCACAAGAGGAGATTGTCCATCTTTCTACCATGGAGCAGCTGGTGAATTTGAATCAGTGCCTTTGGGACTGCTGCAGAACTTCCAACCATTAGGCCACAACAGCTCCCTTTCATAAAAGTAGATGGGCTAAATAAGAATTATAAAGAAACTCCAACATCAAATCTGGAACCATTCCCAATGAACAGCTGCCATGTTTCAGAGGTAACATCTTTTCACCAGTTAGCATTAGTGTTCTATACTTATATTGTGTACTCCTGATAAATAGGCTGAATCAGGCCTCCTGAGGCTAATTGCAGGGAGTTCTGGTAGCATAGCCCATAGAGAATTGCCCTGCTATCCCAAATGCTCCTCCTCCCTGGCATTTCGAATCCGGAAGCTCTGTGGGAGAAAGAGGGACAATCTCCTCTTTGTTCTAGAGCCTCAGTAATCCAATGGAAGATCAACTACAAGTTAATTCTAAGTGATTGGCAATGAGTGAGTGAAACTAGTTGATATCAATATATCTCTCAAATAAGTTTTTTATGATCTGGTTAGCCTCCACTGCCAAGAAAAACATTCAGTTGTGGCAAAAAGTCTCAGAATAAGGTACCCCCCAAAAACTCCAAGAGTTCTTTCTTCTAAGTTAAGGAAAAAGTCTGCCTTACTTAAAGTTTAGTCATTTGCCCTATATGTAGTACACTACTTCTTAAATAGTAAATGTTAAAAGTATGGATTTCATCTTGGTCTTATTATCTCACTCACTTTCTCACCATTTGCTTGGGAAATTAAGGTCAGTGGCTCAAATCCACCATCTGCTCTAAGAAGGAAAGATGGGCACTCTCCTCCTTGAAAGAGTTCAAGTATCAGAAACAAATGGAGTTTTGCTATAGGTCAGAATCAACTCTACATCAGTGGGTTATTGGGCTTTGAAATTATTGCTGCTCCTGACTAAACCCATGAGAAATCCTTGTCTGAATCAATCACTTTCTGCATTTCTAACTCACAGAATCAATGTGACATGAATGTTTATTTTATGCCCATGCTAACTTTTGTGTTAATTTGTTAAGGAGTAATACATAATTAATGTACCTACCTCTTGAGGCTATTAATAAATTAACATCTCTCAAGGTATAAATGCACTGCTCTGACTGATTTATACTAGCATAATTCAGTTGTATAAAGATAATCCCCTCAAAATGCATAAAAATATTAACTTAGAATAATTTAAATGTGTTTTTGTTTCAAAAGTATTCCAACTGAAACTGATAATTATAAATATCATAGTATCAGATTCTCAATTTGTAACTTAAAGTGAATCTTTGGGCAAGTTAGGATGGTTTCATTCCTTTGATTAAAAAAAATCTAGTCTTTTTTCTTGATTTATATAAATATGAAATACAAGAGCACACTCTTTAAAGTGAAATACAAGTGTATCTTTTTATAAGGATATCAGTTAATTCTAACTCTTTAAATTTCATAGTTACTAGTAAAAAAACCCATTAAAATTAACTTTCTGTGACTTTTAAAATGACCTATATATGAATCTATTCAAGTAAGTTATATAACAACTATGGTAAATATGCTCTTGTGATGCGATTTGTTCCATTTTAAACTACTAAGCAAAAGATTAGAAGTTCAAATCACCACTAGCTGCTCCATAAAAGAAAAATGAGGCGGCCTTAGAAACAAGATGTCAGGTCTCTAGGAGTCGGAATTGACAATAGTGAGTTTGGAATAATTTTGGTTGTTTATAGTGATTATGTTATTACATGTCAACTTGAACATCATTTTCAAAATTCATTTAAATTGTGTGTGAGCTGATTGGATTTGCTGGATTTAGCTAACAACTAGCTGTGGGAGGGAAGCCTTTTGTTTAATCAACAGGACCTGGTAGAGGGCTTTGTTATTTAAAAGTTGGTTGAGGCCTGACTAAGTCTCCAGTTTGGAGGCTAATGTGTGAAGTGGTGTTAATTGTGTTTGGGTCTAACATTCTTCTAAGTGGTACAGCACTGGTCTGTCAATTTTCTGTACTGAGATAACTTGGGGTTGCTGAACACTTGCCACTGGTGTGTCAAAAGGCACAATGGTTACCCATGGTGGACACTGTTTAGTGGAGCTCCCAGATTAAGACAAGCTTGAAAGCAGGAGTGGCATCCGCTTCATAAGCAATATGCCTCTGGAAACTCTATGAACTTAGAGAAACGATGATAGTTATAGAACAAGATTCAGGTCTTTTGTTCATAGGGTCATTATGTGTCGTGTTTCACTTGATGGTACAACAATTTTCAGCTGGATGATGTAAGTAGGATTGAAAACAGAAAACATTGATTGCTACATATAATTGTGTGTTTACAGGTTTGTTCGTTTTTATGGATAGCTCTGGCTGTGCTGCCAAATCGAGAAGCAGGCAGTTTGAATCCACCAGCTGTTCTACTGGAGAAAGATTGACAGTCTCCTCCTGTGCAATTTACAGGTCTGAAAATCTACAGGACGGTCAGTTATAAGTTGGTTCTGACTTGACAGCATATAACAACAAGAGCCATGTTATAGTCATTTAAAGGAACACATTTGTTTTTGTCATTTTAAGAGATGTTGGGGGATGTGTGTAAATCTCAAAAATTGTTAACTTTGCTAGTCTGTTAAAACACTTCTGTATAATAGTTTTTAATTATCTCCTCAGATTTTTCTGTGAAACATTTGTGACTTTAGTTAATAGCAATAATGAATGCTGGTTACTGAGACTAGGAAAAGCAATAACAGGAAATTACAGCTACATGATCAAGATAGTGTGATTAACTCACATTGAATCTAAACTAGTAAAATAAGTCTGGGTTTAATTTCACTTTCTCAGTTGTATTTTCTATATACAGTTAGGTCTTGGGATACTATTTGAGCAGCTCTTGACATCTTACTGTTTCCTTCACAGCTGAAGAATGGAAATTAGACCTGAGACACAGTTTGTACATTGATGTACATAGCAGTGTTATTCACCATTACAAGAACATGGAAACAGCCCAAATATTAAATATATTTTTTTTACAAATTCAGTCTTTTTTTTTTTTCACATCTAGCGTGATGTGGTTTATTGATCCAGTTGAGTGAATCTTTTTTTCTTGATAGTGATATGTAATCTATATTTAAGATTATAATATTTGCAATAACTTGCATGTGTATTTTGTAGAAGGCATTATTTTGAGGCATTCTTGATTGTTACTTATGATCATCAAATGATTTAATGAATTTAACTTAGAGGCTAAGATTTTGAAGCTCTGTCTCATATACTTTGGGCATGTGGCCAGGAGGGATCCTTGAAGAAGGATATTGTGTTTGGAAGGGTGGAGATACAGTGCAGGAGAAGAAAACCCTGACTGAGATGGATTGACACAATAACTAGGGAAATGGGGGTAGGTGTGTCAGAGTCAGTAAGACTGGATCAGGATAGGGCAGGCTTCAGAGCTATTATACATAGGGTCACTATGAGTTAGAGGTAAACCAACAGCACATAACAACAACATTGAATGGTGAGATAAGTGGTCACTGAAAATATTTCTATATTGACACTTAATTTAGGATGTGGTTTTAAGGATAATAAGGGGAAGAAAAGCAAGGAGTTTGATGGTTTCTGAGACATTTATAGCTAGTGTTCAATCTTGCGGAATTATCAAATATGTGATTTTGTATGTATTAATCACAGTCTAATGTTATAACAAACTTTCATTTCCAAATCAAACTTTGTCAACTTTAAGTTGACTAAGATTGCTTTGGAGGGGCTGTTGGGGAAAAGTTGTCTTGAAAGAAAACGAACCTGGGTTTAGTGGAAAAGAATCACTTTTAGCTTTCTTCTTAAACTCTATAGCTTTGCCAATTAAAGCCTGCAAAGAAATCATTTTTACCCTCACTTTATCAAATCTTTACAGGAAGATGAAAGACTCCTCACAAGATAGTTGAGTGAATGTAGAGATCTGAAGGTTACTGGTTGTGCTGTTAATAGGGAGAAAAGAACAAGGACTTGTAGTTCAGTAACATTATTTTCCACCATGCCCTACTTCAAACACATCACAGATAACAGATGCTTTGAGTAGCAACAGTCATAGATATTCTATTTCTACTAAAATAAAACATAAGTCCTACCGGAAATTTAACATTATGATTCATTTTGTGTCTCTGGATGTTATGTACATTCTTTTATTCTGCTACTTTCCATACATAATAAACAAAATCTCACTATCAGTTTTTTTAGTTATTCAGAAATAAAATGTTCAATTTTGGTTTCGCATAAATAAGAAAATGAGTAAAAAAAAGATAAAAATCATAACAAAAGCAAAAACAACAAAACCCAGAGTGACTTTCATCATTGCTCTGCAGAAAACGCATATGTAAACTCCTACAACACGCTTTCTGAATACTTAGGACTATCTATGTGAGTTATGTATGATATAAAATCAGGAATTCTGAGTGGTAGGGTTGTACAGTTTCACTGTACTTATTAACATCATATGCTGGACTAATAATTCAAAAAGCTAGACAACATCAACAATCTGTGATATACAATTGATATAAACTTGTTCACTGAAAGTGAAGAGGACTTGAAGTATTTATTGAAGAAGAGATAAGACTAGCCTTTATTATGGTTTATGTCTCAACATGAAAAAATTCTTACAACTTGACCAGCAAACAACATCATAATAAATGGAGAAAAGATGAAGTTGTCAAGGATTTCATTTTGCTTGGATCCACAGTCAATGCTTACAGAAACAGCGCACTGGTAATTGAATTGGGCAATTTTGGTACGAAGGGTCTCTTTAAAGTCAAGGTGCAAGAATTCTAGTTTAGAAATTAAAGTGTAACTCAAACCAGGGTGTTTTAGATTATGTCATATGCTTGTGAAAGTTAAACAATGAATAAGAAAGGTCTAGGAAGAATCAAGGCGTTTGAATTGTGATACTGGTGATGAATATTTAACATATTACAGACTGCCAAGAGAACAGACCAATCCATCCTGGAAGAAGTGCATGGAAGCAAGGTTCTTCTTAGAGGCAAAGATAGTGAGACTTCATTTCACATACTTTAGCATGTTATCAGGATGTGTAAGTCCCTGGAAAAGAACAGGCTTGGAAAAGTTGAGGGTCAGTGAAGAAGCGAAGATCCTGTCCATTGACTGAAACAATAGGTTTAATTTTATCAGATATTGTGAGATCATAACAAACTGTGGCTGACACTGAGAAGAATGGGCATCCCAGAACACTTGATTGTTCTAATGCAAAACCTAGACTTGGACCAGGAGGCAGTCGTCAGAACAGAACAAGGAAACACTGCATGGTTCAAAATTGGGAAGGGTGTACGCCAGGGATGCTTCCTATCTTCATACCTTTTCAACCTGTATACAGAACAGATTATCCAAGAGGCTGGACTCTATGAGAAGAAGTGTGGTATCAGGATTGGTGGAAGATCTATTAACAATCTGCATTATGTAGATGACAAAACCCTGCTTGCTGAAACTGAGGAGGACCTCATGCACTTGCTGCAGAGGGTCAAGGACTGCAGCCTCCAATATGGATGGAAGATCAACGTCAAGAAGACAAAGTTTCTCACGACTGGACCAATTGGCAGCATCAGGATGGGTGGTGAAGAGACTGAGATTGTTCACAGCTTTAGTTTGCTTGGCTCCACAGTCAACACTCTTGGCACCAGTAGCCAGGAAATTAAAAGGCACATTGCCATGGGAAAATCTGCTGTTAGGGACCTCTCCAAAGTACTGAAGAGCAATGGTGTCTCTCTGGAGACTAAGGTGTGTCTGATACAAGCCATGGTCTTTGCAATCACTTATTATGCATCAGAAAGTTGGACAATGACCAAGGAGGATAGAAAGAGAATTGATGCCTTTGAGCTGTGGTGCTGGAGAAGAGTATTGACAGTACCATGGACTGCTAGGAAAACAAACAGATTCATTCTGGAAAGGCTTAAACCGGGTGGCTCCTTCGAGGCAAGGATTCTGAGGCTCCATCTAACATACTTTGGACATGTTGTAAGGAGAGGCCGGTCCTTGGATAAGGACATCATGCTTGGTAGGGTGGGGGGACAGCGCAGGAGGGGGAGGCCCTCTGGGGGATGGATTGATTCAGTGACTGACGTATTCAGGATGGGAGTGTCAGAGACAGTGTGATTGGCACAGGACAGGGCAGAGTTTAGGGCTGTTGTACATAGGGTCACTATGAGTCTCAAGTGACTCAACAGCACATAACAACAACAACAACAATTGTGAGAATAGTGCTGAAAAAGGCAAGATTATGTTCTGTTGTATATAAGGCTGCTATGAAAAACAACTAATCTCATGGGGACTTACAACCACAAAATTTAAGTTATGGAGTTGAATAGACTTTAGGAGGTATGGTGTTATTAGGTGTCATCGAGTCAAGTAACCCTATGAAAAACAGATCAATACCGATCAAAACAGATCAAAACCTCATCCCATCCTGTGCATACGCATGCAGTCACTGTGTGTGTGAATGTATTTCATCAAAGGTCTTTTCTTTCACTGACCCTCCACCTATCCAGGCATGATGGACTTATTTGAGAAATACCCTCTCCTAGCAACATGCAAAGGGATGAAACAGAAGATTTAAAAGGGCAGCTTAAGAAGACAAAGCAAAGTATTATAATAAAATGTGCAAAGAGCTGGAGTCAGAAAATAAAAAGGGAAGAACTTGCTTGGTATCTCTTAAGCTGAAGGAACAAGCTTAAGCCTTGAGTCACAATATTTAAGGATTCTGTAGAG
Source organism: Elephantulus edwardii (assembly GCF_000299155.1). NCBI lineage: Eukaryota > Metazoa > Chordata > Mammalia > Macroscelidea > Macroscelididae > Elephantulus > Elephantulus edwardii. The sequence continues at coordinate 243,945 of NW_006400066.1, read as the reverse complement.
TGAATGTTGAATGACCCAGGAAACATCAAAAGAAATGGATGGAGTACACAGAGGCACTATACAAAAGAAAGAGAGAAAGAGCGAGAGAGAGAGAAGGAAGAAGAAGAAGAAGAAGGAGGAGGAGGAAGAGGAGGAGGAGCAGGAGGAAGAGGAGGAGGAGGAGAAGGAAGGAAGGAAGGAATTGGCTGACACAGAAAAATTTCATGAAATATCACATAATCAAGAGGCAATGGTGATGAAGGAGGGAGTTCAAGCTGTTCTGAGGGAAATGGCAAAAAACAAGACTCCAGGAATTGATGGAATATCAATTGACATATTTCAACAAACAGATGTTTCCCTGGCTACACTCACCAGATTATGCTAAGAAATCCAGAGGATAAGTACCTGGCCCACTGACTGGAAGAAATCTGTATTTATTCCCATTCTAAAAAAAGGTGACCTAACAGAGTGTGAAAAATATGGAACAATATCACTAATAATATTCTGCCCACAGAATGCCCCTCATAGGAAATCCAATCATATGCATGTAATTACAAGAGCATTTATTAAATTACACATGTGGAGACTTTCTCCCTCCTCAGGAAGGTGGTGAGGGAAAAAAGCCCCGAGCCCCACCCCCACCCCGTAATTGCTTTTATAGCTTTTTTTGGGTGCCCTGTCTGGGCAGGGGGATTGAGATCATAGTTGGTGGGTCAGGGGATCAGTCATATGGATCGTCTTCTGACAAGCTGGCTACTTTGCCCACCTTTACTCTCTCTGTGTCACATAGACACTAGTTAATTCTTTACTTTGCAAGGACAGACAAGACTTTACCCAGGGCATTCATGTTTGCCTTAAGTTAAGAATTTTTATGGCCTGCTTCTGCCTCTAGCATTAATGGGGGTTTATAAAAAATGGGTTTTTTTTCCTGTTCCTTCATTCCCCCCTGGAGTTATTATACTGGGCCGAATCATAGGCCCAAGTGAGTGATTTTTGGGCAATAGGAGGAGTAGACAGGGCCTTTTTGATGCAGACATTAGGATAGTTAGTTAGGGAGGCTAACACAAGAGAAACCTTTTAAGACAAATCAAAATTTTTATATGATTAGTAGGGTTTAAGTTGAATAATTCTTGAAAACCTGTTTTAATTATTCCATTGTCACAGTACTTGTCAAAGCTAATTTTGATTCATTTTCTTTGTTAGCATGTCTTTTGCCATTCCCTATTACCATTTTTTGAGAGAGATTTCACCCTGATACATAAGGAAAAGGGGAAGGCATATTCTCTTAGCTACTTCCTGCTGAAAAGGGACGCTATAGGCTTCAGGGTAAAGATCTTCTCTCACTATTCTAGAGGGCCCCTTTGGCAAAAGGAAACACGTATACTCTTGCTGACATTGATTTTGGAATTTAGACGCACTGTTTTCAATTGTTCCTAGGGATACAGGTTCATATTCTTAGAGATGCATCATGGAACTGTTGCTGCCTAGAAGACACAACAGTCATCAAGTGTTCTGAGATTTCCATTCTTCTCAAGGTTAGCCACAATTTGTTGTGATCAGCACAATCAAATATCTTTGCATAGTCAATGAAACACAGCCATTCTTCTGGTACTCTTTGCTTTCAGCCAAGATCCACCTGATATTGGTGATAATGTCTCTAGTGTCACAGCCTCTTCTAAATTCAGCTTGTAGTTCTGGTA
>NW_006400066.1:230598-233861 GCF_000299155.1 Elephantulus edwardii | reverse complement strand
GTCCTAGTCTGAAGTGTCTTTACTGTAGTCACTTCTCTAGAAGAGGGTGTGTCTACTACACTGTCTGTGGTTCTCTTGGAACTTCTGACCCAAGGAAAATTTCAGTTCAGGGCCTGTGAAAGTGGTCTTTTCTATTGGATAATTGTTGCAGCTAAGTCAGACCAAGATACTCCTGATTAAAGACAGTTAGTTGACTGGACATGAGGAGGTGCATGGCCAGGCATAGGGCGGGCATGGAAGGGGCAGGCATGTGCGCAGACTTAACGCTTGACATGCATGCATACAGACACTCGTCAGGTGGGCACGTGTGGGGACCTCACTCAGATATTAACTGTCCAGGTGGGTATGTGGGGAGCTCACTCAAATTCCAGCTGTCTGGCTGGCTCACAGCTGGTAGGGCTCAAACATGGTTGGTCTTGCACCCAGCTGGGCTCATGGTCTGGTGTGGCTTATGATCTTGTTGGTCTCCCATAAATACTTTTTAAAAGCAATGAATAAACCTGGGCCTTGCTGGATGTATTCACAGGATGAGATGAATTGACACACTAGCTGATATACTGAGGGTAGGTGTGTTGAAGATTGTGAGATTGACTCAGTATATGTCAGGGTTTAGAGCTATTGCACACATGGTTGCTATGAGTCACAGTGGACTTGATAGCTCATAATAACTGCAATCATTTGAAGTTTATGTATGAATGCATTTATGATATTCTTTCTCTTATTTTTCAGTTTGAGAAGGATTCAGATTGTAAAATCAAGATACTCTGATTCTTTAGTGGACCCTAGGGACAATAAAACCTTAGAACACTAATGATAAATATAATTTTCCTTCAAATCTTATAAAAATCAACATTAATGAAAACTATTAGGCTCTTTCGAGTCTTGAACATTTGCTGGTTCATGTAAAACTTCTGAGACTGATAAAAGTTTTTTTCAGATTCATGGTACATTTTAAGTGTTTTTATGTTAAATAATTGCAAGCAAATAGAATGTATGCTTTTATTTGTAACTTTTATTTTGCCTTTGCTACTTAATAACCCTGTGACTCACTAGACAGAATACAAATAAGAAAATGGTTTGTTCAAGTGGACTGCTAGCCAAATTCCTCTATTCATTCCACTGTAAAAAGAAAGAAGTCATGTTTATTCTACATACTATTTAATCCATGGATAAGGTGGAAAATGGCCTTGAAGAATGTAGATTCAAGGCAAGCTAACAATGAGTGCTCCCTTTTTTGTTTTTTTAAAAAGAGGTACAATGGCTGTTATTTTGTTTCCTGAATCTAAAGGCATTGTCTAAAAATCCCACGAATTAATAATGGATTTGCTCTTGTTCTAGATAAAGTGCCTTAGGAGGAAACCAATACAGCAGATATTTTAGTTCAGCAAGTATTCCTTGGTCAAATGACTACTTAGATTGCCAGACATTTAACCTATAATTTCATATTCTTTATTTATAATGGAAAAAATATAGTAAAAAGTATACCATTTTAATGTCTTATAAATCTGCAACACAGGAAAACTGATTGTATTCTTCAAATTGTGCTACCGTTCTTATATGTTTCCAAAATATTTAACCAGTACTATCTCTACCACTGTCTTCTAAGATTCCTTTCCTTATTTTTAGTTGTGGTTACCTTCTTGATCTCTAATATATAATTCTTTACAAGAACAAAATACACAAAATTTCACAATTTACATTTTTCTCCTATTTTCCAGTATTTCTTTTTATATCATCTCATGCGCTTAGTTTTATAACTTTTCAGGATTTTCATTATTTTTTAATGTTATCCTGCTCACTCTTCCATGGTCCCAGCACTTATTTCCATTCATGACTTTTTTATCTGTTTATTTTCTTTCAAAAAGCCTTTTTAAACTAGGGAAACAAGCTTCATGTAAAATCAGGGATACATATATGTTTAGTCTACTGACATCTACTTTTAATCATTAAATTTAAAGAACAGAAATAAAAACTAAAAATTAAAAGAGTACAAAAGCTGAGAAATAAAACAGACTCACATTTTTTAAAAAAAATATTTGGCCTAGAGTAGTGTGATTTGGTGAAAAAGAGTTCTATTTTTGCTATTTTTGCACCAAAGTTAAACCTGTCAAAAGCCAGACCTTAAAAAGTCCTGCTTTGCTCTTCTGAGTCTTGCAAGTTTTCTGCCTTTGATAAGTCACAGTCTGATTACTTCTCTATCTCTTATTTTAATGGGAAATATTTCAGTTTTTCTTTTCTGATGAGTTTTAACCTTTAACAATTTCTGGCTCTCACTAATTTTATCATATTTAACTTTAAAAAAAGCAGCCTTTTTGTCAATGTTGTTATATGATAAACTAAAATAAAAATTATTTCACATCATAACAGTAAGATATAAGGTTACCAAAGGCTGTAGAATACTTACTAAACTATAAATAATCTATGTAAATATAAAATATAAAAGCTTAAAATGGTAGTTTTCAGATAGGTAATTAAATGCAAGTTATATAAGTCATGCATGCATTGTCTTTACAATGATTTTCAAATTTTTGTAATTGTATAACAAGTGTAATCACAATTGTTCAGTTTATGCAATTAATTTTTAAATAAATTACATGTATGTTCTATAAACCAAATCTATTGTACAGGTTTTAAAATTTTTTTAAAAAATATTAGAATTTGTGTGTGTGTGTGTGTGTACCATCAAATCAGATCTGATTGGTGCAGGAGGAGATTGCCCCTCCTTCTCCAGCAGAGCATCTGGTGGATTCTAAACATGTACCTCTAGAATTGCAGTGTAGCTTCTTGCCGCTAGGCACCAGAGCTTTCTTATTATACAGATTTTTTTAAAACCACATAAATATTTAAAAGGAAACTTAAAGGAACACTAATATAAATCAATATTTCATTTTAGATTCACTTTAAGTATTTTCATTTATTTGCTGATGTACTTGAAAATTGTAAAAGACATAGTATATAAGACTAAATGGAAGAAATATTTCTTTTCTGTCATAGACTGTTTACAATTCATTCAGTTAATGGATTTCATGTCTGATGTTTTCTCTCTAAATTTTTTTAATAATCCAGTCTAAGTAATCATTCTATCAGGATTGTATTTACAATGTGATAGATTTTATTTCAGAAAATCATTAAGTCTGGCAATATCTACTCTTATTAGTTATTTTGTTAGTAATACACAACTAGCAAATTCCTAAGGTGAAAAATATGTGCTAAATCAATCTTATACAAACCACTTATATATATTAATTTGTTCCAATATTAGT
>NW_006400066.1:228148-230498 GCF_000299155.1 Elephantulus edwardii | reverse complement strand
CTTTAAATGGATCTCATTATTATATTAAAAATCATTGCTGTCAAGCATATTTCTGCTTATAGTGACTTTATTGGGCATTGTAGCACTATCTTATACAGTTTCCACATCTGAAATTTTTATTGTAAATTATCAAATCTTTCTTTCAAAGAAGGACTGATGAGTTTGACCTGTGAATGGTTATCTATTGAGCAATCGACTATTCCTTATTATTATTATATAATTTAGTTTTAAAAGCAGAGTTGTTATTCGTCTCCTTTTCCTCCTCCTGTTTCTACTTCTTTAAAAGTGAGCAAGCTTTTCTTAGAAACTACATTTTAGAATCTATTTTTTTTATTTTGAAAGCATCTTTTACATAAATGGTACAAAAGTCACCAAGCAGAAATAATTATCTTTTTTACACTATTTAAGGTATTTTAAAAACATATTTGACTATACATTATTTAAAACAGACCAGGACTTAGACAAGTACTGATTTATGAATGGATCACTAGTACAGATGGAAGGAATTAGTGAAATATTATACAAAGTGGGTGACACTATAGGATATTATACTGAGTGAAATATCTCAGTCACAAAAGGGCTAATACTGTATAATGCCACTGTTATAAAACAGGACTGCCATTGGGGTTTGGAGAAACTAAAATAAGAGTGGATAAATAATATACGCTGTATTGAAATAGATGAGGGAGAGAACTACTTAAAAGGAATATATGACTAGGTACTGTTTGCATGACAACAGTCTAGAATAAGAGCTGCATAATAAAGTGGACTAGGGTAAGGGTAAGGAATTGTACAACAAAGAAATAATTTATTTTTTAAAAAAGAAAAGTGAACTGGGAGGGGGTAGGCAAGGAGGAAAAAATGCAACAATGAATGAATGGAAGTCCATGACTTCTATAAACGTGCATTAAAATTTTAATTAAAAAATTTTAAAAAGATGTGAAAAAGAGAACTGATAATGGAATTACATAATAATAAATTTAAAACACAAGTACATTGGCAGTAGGTTGTGCCATTGCATAACCCAGGTTGTTGATGAGAATTCCTCCAATCCTAATCTCACATTCTTCTTCATAATGTCCAGCAGCATGAACAACTTGTTCCTCAAATGGCACATCCTTACTCATTGAAACGGAAAAGAACTTGAAACTCTTGTTGCAGAAGGTCAAAGACTGTAGCCTTCAATATGGACATCAAAAACCCCCCAAAGATCTTTACCACAAGGCCAGTAGGCAGTATGGCAGTATTGTGATATAAGGAGAAAGAAATTGAGGTTGTTGATTATTTCATTTCCTTGGATCCACAATCAACACTCCTGGTGCCAGTAAATCTGCTGTCAAGGTTCTCTCTAGAGTGTTAAAGAAAAATGATAACAGTTTACAGTCTAAGGTGTGCTGGATTCGTGACATGATCTTCTCAATTTATTGCTATACATATGAAATCTGGAGAATGAATAAAAGTGACAGAAGAGAGTAAATGTCTTTGAGTATGGTGATGGAGAAGAGAATTGAACATTCCAGGGATTGCCAAGAGAACAAATAGTTCTGTCCTGGAGAGAGTTAAAACTGTTTGTGTCTTGGAGGCAAAGATTTTGAAGATCCATCTCACGTATTTTGGGCATGTTGCTAGGAGAGACAGTCCTTGGAGAAGGATATCATGCTTAGAAGGACAGAGGGTCAGCATAGAAATGGAAGACCCTGGATGATATGGATTGACACATTGACTGTGGCAGTGAAGTCAGGTGTGTCAGAGATTATAGTTTGCATGGGATAAGACCAAGGTCAGAGCCATTGTTCATAAGGTTTCTATGAGTCATAGTTGATTTAATGGCACATAACAACAAACAACAATTATATGAGCTCTGGTAAGAAGCTGTGCTTCAATCCAAAATGTGCATCATTTGAATCTTCCAGCCATTCCATGGGAGGGAAAAGATAGTCCACTCCTGTATGATTTACTGTAACTTAAAATCTACTGAAGGATCAGCTACTGTCAGATCCAACCCAATGATATATAATAATAACAATAATTATATTAAAATATTAAGAAGAATGTTATATATGGTTGGAATTCCATATCAGACAGAGACCAAAGGAATCACAGAGAGAATTGTCAAAGATTTACTAGCATAAAACTTCTTTAGTATAATGCAAAATAAAAAACTGTCCATCAAAAAAACCTCAATGCACATCAAATAGAAAGTTTTTAGGTGCCATTGAGTTGAGTACAACTGATAACAACCATGTGAATAAAATATCTGAACCCTGTCCTATCCTGTACCAACTTCACACTTTCTGACATACTAGAGCCCATGTCAATCCACCTGGTTGATGGTCATCCACTCCTTCAC
>NW_006400066.1:227153-228048 GCF_000299155.1 Elephantulus edwardii | reverse complement strand
TAATGCTTTTAATCTGGATATTATATTGAGTTCTCTTTATTATCTTTTTTAAGAAATTATTTTGTGACCACAAAGTAAAAACTTGTAACCGCAGCTTCTGAAGAGGTGATACAGTTACACTAGTACATTAAAGGGTAGCTAAAAATTGGTTTTGGTCAAGTATTCTTTTAAGTGTTATAGCATAGGTCTGTCAATATGCTAAGAGGTAACAAGTTTTCTGTGACACTAAACACTGTGATGCTTATGTCTCAAATGTGATAATGATTACCCATGGTGGACAGTGTATGGTGGAGCTCCCAGATTAAAACAGGTTTGGAAACAGGAGTGGCATCCACTTCAGAAATAGCTTGCCTCCAGAAACTCTGCAAACTTAGAGAAATGTTGAAAGTTACACAAGTGATCAAGTCTTCAATAGGTTGCCTATGAGTTGTGTACGATGGCACTTAACAACAACAACAAAATTGAGAACTGAATTGCTGAAGATTTGGTGTTTCTTTAAGTCTTTGTTTTCTGGGGTAGAAATAGCTACTCCACCCTCTCCTACCATTTCTGGGAGAGGTGCATGGCCATTAGCAACTACTGAAACTTGAAAACTGCACTGTTGAGTACTTGTCAATTTTCTGAGTCTGTTCCCTGATTAATTTATCCTATACAGCACTCCTGAGACTTGCCTAACACAGTGGGAGAATCTCTTACCCCATCAAACTTCAGGACAGGGCAGAGAAGTAATCCCACCACAGCTGGGCAAAAAGAAAAAAACTCAGCAACTGGCCCCTCAAAGGACAATAAGATGACAGGCTTGCCGCAGGAACCAGATTACAGAAGTGCTCATAAATGACCAGCAAGGAAGACTGACACTAGCAAATTAAAATGGAGGCAACATTTTAATTCTATA
>NW_006400066.1:224957-226733 GCF_000299155.1 Elephantulus edwardii | reverse complement strand
TTATTCACCATCACAAGAACATGGAAACAACCCAAATGTCCAACCACAACTGAATAGATTGAGAAATGGTGATACATTCATATGGTGGAATATTATGCAGCACTCAATAGTAGTAACTTTGAAAAATACTAAATAACTTGGGGAGACTGCAGAGCAATGTGAACTAACTCAATCTCATAAGGACAAATATTGCATAAGACTATTATTATAAAAAAAAAGAAGGAAAACTAATAAAATGTGTGTAGAGATCCAAGTGACGAAGAGGGGAAGAGGGCTGAAGATGGGTAGAGGTGAATTTACAGGTTTGCATAATTTGGTTGGTGGACGGAGAGTATAAAGCATATGGGGGAAAATCCAACAGGGACCTGAAGAGACCAGGTAATGGTGAATATAGTCCAATGGTGGCTTATTTTATAAAACATAATGTATAGGAATGATTGTATGAAACATAATGTCAATAAAAACAGTGGGAAAATATTTTTAAAAAGAAATCCACCAAGGCAAATCATAATCAACTTTCCAAACCAAACGAATACAAATAAATTACCCTAAGAACAAATTAAGGAAAACTAAGAATTATCTGCAAATGGGAACCACAACACTAAGCTCTGATTTCTTGACAAAAGTCATGCAGGCAAGAAGACAATGAAGTAACATACATAAAAATCTTTAAAAAAAAATATTGCCAATTACATACATATCCAGCAAATTGTCTCTCCAGTAGGAAATTGAATAAGTGCATCCTCACATAGAATTAAGGGAGTTTATAAAAAATAAAGTCACATAACAAGAAATTCTATAGAATTCATTCAGCAGAAAACTAAAAACATCAGACAATGGCTAGACATTAAGACTCATGGCAACATCACTTGGGAATTAACTTAGATACATCACTAACTCATTGTCATCGAGTTGAAGTAACTTATAGTTGACCTTCCCTTGGGTTTTCAGAGACTGTAAATCACCTGGGAGGGGAGTGTTTATCTCTGTCTCATGAGGTTGCTCATAAATTCATACTCCCTGAATAATTCAAATCCTTACCAACAAGGTCACAAGAGCGTCCTCTCAGATCTGTACGTATAAGGAGATTTCACTTTCTATGTGGTTATCTTGACATTTACTTTTACCTTCTGCAATTACTTACTATGTATCAGAAAGCTGGACAATGACTAGGGATGATAGAAGGAAAATTGATACCTTTGAGCTGTGGTGCTGGAGAAGAGTATTGAGTATATCATGGACAGCTAGGAGAACAGAACTTGACCATCAAAGAACCCAGTCATCCTAGAGAGGGTGAGGTCAGCCTGCTCCTTGGAGGCAAGGATTCTGATGCTTCATCTAACATAATTTGGACAGGTTGCATGGAGGGACCAATCCTTGGAGAAGGGACGTCATACTTGGGAGGGTATAGGGACAGTTCAGGAGAGGAAGACCCTTGATGAGATGGATTGACTCAGTGACTGGGGTAATAGGGATAGGTGTGTCAGACACAAAAATATTAGCCCAGGATAAACCAAGGTATACTGTTGTTTTACATAGGGTCACCACAAGTCACAAGAGACTCAACAGCACCTAACAACAACTTTTAAAAATAGTCTTTTCTACTTTGACACTGCCTCAATTTCTCTTGTATATGGGACATTTGTAACTACATGCTTTATTCCTTGTTGTGGCTTGTAATTGACACTGATTACAACTTGATGTATCTGATCTCTTATTTTCAGTATTGAAGATTTGTTTTCCTTTATTTTATCAGATATATAAATATAAAAAATA
>NW_006400066.1:220545-222029 GCF_000299155.1 Elephantulus edwardii | reverse complement strand
ATTCTATAACTTTTTAAAAGCACAAAAGAATGATAATAAACTGTCAACAACCTGTGAAGACACAACATACACTCCATTTATATCAAGAAGAATTTTACATAACGTTAAGAAAGCAGTAGGCAGCTTCAAATATCACAAAGAAGCAAAACAAAGCTTCTACTAAAAGAATAAATAAAAAAAATAGATTCCATGAATATCATAGAGAGAGGGAGGCAAAAGGTATATATTGATGTGGAGTTATACAAACAAGAAATATATTGATATGGAGTTATGTAAACAACTATTGAAGAAGTTACAAATGATATATTCAGGATACTTGACTTAACCACAACTCAATTTACATTTTTCCCAAGTGCACATGGTATGTTGCCCATAACTTATCATATATTAGTACAGAAAGCAAGCCTCACCAAATTATAAAACACTGAAATAATACAAATTAATCCTTTCCGATCACAAAGGCTATAAAACAAGAGGTTAACAACAAAAATACAAAGGATAAAAAACCACTTATGTGAAAGCTAAATTACACCCTGGTAGAACACTACTATGGCTCCGGCATCATCCACTCATTTCCTTTTATTAGTTATCTCTCTGCTCCCCAGCAATGATGGTGCATTGGCTCTCCTGGTGTCTCTAGCCTGTAGCTATTGTTCATAGGGTTGATATGAGTTGCAGTTGATGCGACAGCATAGAATTATAACCGTCCTCACAACAAAAACTCAACTATTCTGTTGAAGAAGAAATAAAAAGTGAAATAAAAAAGTCTAATGAAAGAAAAGAAATGAAGCATATTAAACCTCTGGGATACAGCTAAGTTGGTCATTAGGGGACAGTTCGACAGTTCATAATAGTAGGTAAACAGACACATACACACACACAGAAAGAGAGAGAGAGAGAGAGAAAGAGAGAGAGAGGCAAAGGAGTAAAATTCCACTTAACACCTCCATCAAATAGAAAGAGAACAACAAGCTAATTCCACAACCTCTAGAAAAAGGGGAAATTATAAAGTTAAAGGCTGAGAGCAATGAGATACAAAACAGATAAACAATTGAAACCATCAATAAAATCAGGAGCTGGTTCTTCAAAACAGTCAATAAAATAGACAAACCATTGACAAACTTAACAAAAGAAAATTCACAAATGACTTGAAGGAGTGAAAAAGATGACATTACAACAGAACCAACCAAAAGAAATCAGTAATAATGGAATATTATAAAAAGTTTCTTTGCAATAATTAGAAAAACCTAGAGGAAATGGCCAAATTCACAGAAATCCATACTCTATCAAGATAGACCCAGAGAGATGTAGAACACTTGATCAGACCCACTGCCAAGAAGAAACTGAGCAAATCATAGAAAGACTTTCCCTCAAAAGAAGTTGTGGATCAGATGATTTCATGGTTGAATTTTACCCAATATTCGGAGAGAAGCTATCACCAATTCTACTTAAGAAGAAAACAGAGTGGAACCCTAATACCAAAA
>NW_006400066.1:203181-219880 GCF_000299155.1 Elephantulus edwardii | reverse complement strand
AATGTCAATAAAGCAAAGATTCTCACCACTGGACCAATAGGCAACATGATGAGAGAAGAAGAAGAGATTGAAACTGTTAACAGCTTTATCTTGCTTGGACACACAATTAACACCATTGGTACCAGCAGTCAGGAAATAACGAGACACATTACACTAGGAAAATCTGCAGTTAGGGACCTCTCTAAATTATTGAGGAATAATAATATCAATCTGAGTACTAGGGTGCATCTGATTCAGGTCATGGTCTTTCTGATCACTTGCTGTATAAACTTTATCTATTGTATCTATATATTATATAGTACATAGATATATATAATTTCATGAACAAGTGGGATTCATAACAGTATGTGAAGATTGTCTCACATAAGAAAATTAATCAGCATAACTCATCACATTAAAAAAAAGCGAAAAACAAGAACCACATGATCCTGTCAATTGATGGAGAAAAGGCCTTTGACAGAAACCAATACCACTTCTTGATTTCAAAACATATAACAAAAATAGGAATAGAAGGGAATTTCCTAAACATAGTGAAAAGTATATATTCAAAACCAAGAGCTCACATTATTCTCAATGATTAAAGACTAAAGACATTCCTTTTGTAAACAGAGACCAGACAAAGATGTTCGCTATCACCATTCCTATTTAATATAGTACTTGCTAGGCTATTTTAAGACAAGAAAAGGAAATCAGAGGCCTATACAAATTGACAATTCTTTAATTGTCAAAACTATCACTACGTGCAAGTAATATAATAATGTAAACTCAGACTTTAAAAAAAAAACTCACCCACACACCGAAAAAATCCAATTAGACCTACTAAATCAATTTAGCAGTGAGACAGGACTCAAGATAAATATACAGAACTACACCAACAATGCAAACTACTTGACAAGGAAACTGAGAAGCTATATCATTTATGATAGCCAACTATAAGATGAAATACATGGGAACAAACTTAGAGACACAGAAGATCTTTATAAGTAAAAATTGTTTTTCTGTCAAACATTCTTCTAGGTAGTATAGCACTGGTCTGTGCCTTGCTGTACAGAGGTGACTCATCATTGCTGTGATGCTGAACATTGTGACAGTGACATGCCAAATGTGGTAATGGTGACCCATGGTGGACAGTGTTTTCTGGAGCTTCCTGATTAAAACAAGCCTGGAAGCAGCAGTGGCATCCACTTCTGAAATGGCTTGCCTCCGGAAACTCTATGAACGGTGCTCATGCCTTTAATTCATAGGGTCGCTATGAGTCATCTACAACTTGATGGCACCTAACAACAACAAGGAAAAATACAATACACTGCTATAAGAAACAGTAGAAACCTAACTAAATGAAACAATATTCCCTGTTCATGGGTGGGAAAACTCAACATAGTGAAAAAGACAAAATAATCTACATATTTAATGTAATTCCAATACAGATACCAAGCTAGTTTTTTTTAAGAAATAGGAAAGACAGTTGGTAGGTTTATTTGAAAAGGAAAGCTATCCCAAATAAGCAAAATTTTTCTAAAATATAAAAATGAATCAGAAAGCTATTGCCTGATTTCAAAACCTACTACAAAATCATAGCAACCAAAAGAACATGATATTGATACAATGATAGGCATACAGATCAATGGAGTAGAATCATGACCCACTATACAACATCTTCAACAAATGGTGCTGGTAGAACTGAACTTCCACCTGCAGAAAACTGAAACAGGATCCACATTTCACACCATACACACAAATCAACTCAAGGTGGATCAGAGACTTAGGGAAAACCCTGAAACCATAAAGATCATAAAAGACAAAATACGATCAAACTTAGTAGCCTCAACCAATGTCATAAAAAGGTTTGCAAATATAGCTAGAAATGCGTTGCTAGGAGAGGAGGAAAGCAATGAATGAGATTTTCTAAAAACGAAATCCCTGTGCGCTTCAAAAGCTTTTTACAAAAGGTTGAAAATAAAACTGACATACTGGGGGAAAACTTTTGGCAGTTGCAACTCAGACAAGAGTCTCATAATGAAAATTTATAAAATACTACAAGGCCTCTGCAAGAGAAAGAATGATAACCAAATAGCAAAATGGTCAAAAGACATAACAAAGACACACATTCAGATAGTCAATAGACACATAATAAGATGCTAAAAATCACTGCAAATCAGAGATGTTAAAATAAAAACAAAATTTAGATATATTTTTCCAGTAGCAAAGTTTAACAAGAGAGTAAGCATAAATTTTGAGAGGATACGGAGAGGTTAAAAGTCTCATGCACTACTGGTGGGATTGTAAAATGTTACAGTTACTTCTGGAAGGCAGTTTGACATTTCCTGAAAAAGCTGAACATAGAAATCTCCTATGATCCAGCTATTCCACTGCTAGGAATAAACCCTAAGGAAATTAGAACTGACACCCAAAGATTTGTACAAATATGTTTATAGATAGCAGCATTATTCACAATAGCAACAGACTAAATGCCTATCAACAAACTTATAGATTGAGAAATTGTGGTATATTCACACAAGGGAATACTATGCAGCACTAAGGAATAATGATTTTTAAAAATACTATATAATGTAGGAGAGTCTAGAGAACATTATGCTGAGGGAACTAACCCAAATTCATAAGGACAAAAACTGCATAAGACCATTATTGTAAAAATAGAAGGATAGTCTTTGCAACTACTTGCTATGCATCATAAAACTGGACAATGACTAGGGATGATAGGAGGGAAATTGATGCCTTTGATCTGTGGTGCTGGAAAAGAGTATTGAATATACCATGGACTGCTAGAAGAACAAAATGGTTAGTCCTAGAGAGGATGAGACCAGACTGCTCCTTGGAGACATACTTTGGACATATTGCAAGGAGGGAGCAGTCCTTGGAGAGGAAGGTCACACTTGGGAGGGTAGAGGGACAGCACAAGAGAGGAAGACTCTGGATGAGAGGGATTAATTCAGTGATTGGGGTAATGGGGTAGGTGTGTCAGAGACAATAAAATTGGCACAGGATAGAGCAGAATTTAGGCCTGTTTCAGGTCACTATGAGTTTCAAGCAACGTGACGACAAATAACAACAACAACAACTAGTAAGATTTGTATAACTGTCCAGAAGGGGAAAAGTTAAGGGGGATGGAAGCAGAAAAATGGTAATGTTGGAAATCACTAAGATAACAGAGTTTAGTGGGTGGATTATTGTGGAGAGTATGTTGAGGAAATAAGAAAAAATTCAACAAGTCTTGAAAAAATTGGGTAATAAAAGGCATAGATCAATAGTAATTAATTACATACAATATATTGTATATGAATTAGTGAATGAAACACAATGTAGATGAAAGATTGTATAAAACACAATGTACCTGAGTGAAAAACCAGTATCAACAAATTATTTTATACAAATAAAAAATAACACAAATTATAATAATCTGGCTACAATTACAGCTATGAGTAATACAGTTCTTTGTCTCTGATGGGAGGATTGGGGGGGAGGATAAAACTTGATAAAAAAGCCATTTTTATCAGTTTTTGTAGAAAGAAAACTCAGAGCCTTCTAAATATTTAGCATCAAATCCATCAACTGCTCCATTACAGGAAGATAGGCAATCTCCTCAGATGTGATTAATAGTCTCTGAAAACTCACTGAATAGGTTGCAACTGGAGAGCAATGAGTTACATTAAATTTTGAATAGTGTTACAACAATTGAAGGTACAGTAATATTTCTAAATATTGTCTATATCTATGTCTATACAACTCCCTTAATACTAGCAGTCAAGAGATCTGGATACATGTAACATTGGGAAAGTTTGCTCTCAGAGATCTCTCCAAAGCCCTGAAGAATAATGATGTCAGTTTAAAGATTTAGATGTAACTGATGCAAGCTATAGTCTTTCCAATCACACATTCCAAATCTGGGAGCTTGGCAATGAATATAGATGTCAAGAGAAGAATCAAATTAATTTGAATTGTGATGTTGGAGAAGAGTGTTAAAAATTCCATGGACTGCAAAAGAACAAAGAGATATGTATTGGAGAAAATGCAACCATAATGTTCCTTGGAAATAAAGATGGTGAAGCTTCATATCACATATTTGGACACATTTTTAGGAAAGAATAATCCTTGGAAAGGGACATCATGCTTGGAAAAGTGAAGGGTCAGGGAATTAGAGGAAGACTCTCATCTAGAAAGATTAATACAGATTCTATAGCAATGGGCTCAAGTCTGTTAGGACTGATAAAAGGTGGCATAGGATAGGACAGATTTCAGATCTCTTCTTCATAAGGTCACTATGAGTCATACTTGAGTAAATGGCGTTTAACAAAAATAATAATGTTTAACAAGATGGATTGATACAGTTTCTTTAATAGCGGAATTGAGCATGACACTTAACAAAAACAAAAACAATGGTACAAGACACAGGATTCCCTGGAGAAATAACTGTTTCTAAAACTAGGACAGTAAATACATAATATGAGTCTGAAACATCTTTCAGTATAAGAAAGTCTTAAACCTAAAACAAACCCTCTGCTGTTGAGTTGAATTCTGAATCATACTGACTTTATTCAAAATAGTAAAATTTTCCGAGCATTTCTAAGACTATAAATCTTTACATTAACAGACTACCACATCTTTTAACCATAGAGATTGGCATGTCTAAGCAGCTGACTTTCAGTTAGCAGCCAAACACCTTCACCTCTGCGCTACCAAGTTTTTTTTTTTTCATAAAGATATGCTAAAATAACCCTACAGTGGTGGGGTTGATTGGATATGTCAAAGAGCACAAGTGTCAATTGAAAGAGTTCTCTATGTCCAATGTGTTAACAAGAAAAGAAATGAAGTGGTACAACTTGACTGTATTAGAACCATAGGGGGCTACTCCTTGGAGAGGGCTATCCTGCTTGAAAAGGTGGGAAGTCACTGAAAGAAAAGAAGACCCTCAACAAGATGGATTAACATAATAATATCAGCAATGGGCTCGAGCATGTCAGAGATTGTGAAGATGGCACAGGTTATGACACGGTTCAGATCTGTCCTTCAAATGGTTGCTATGTGTCATATTAAACTCGATAGCACCTAACACCACCACCACGAACGAATGGTGTCATGAGTAATGTTAAAAGGCTACCAACTGGAAAAAAAGCAAATACACCAACCTTTCAAAAGGAAACAGACATACAATCTCTTCCTGTAAATATGTGCAGCCTCTGAAATGCAAAAGAAGGTCACTATGAGTTGGAATCTACTTCGCGGCTACGCATTACTGGATATAAAATAGACTGGAGGCATAGTCTGTAGGGAGTTGTGCTGCTAACCAAAAGGTTTTGCCTCTCTAGTTGTTCAAAATCACCGGAACGGCTCTGAAGAAAGGTAAACTCTTCTTACACAATTTACAACCTTGGAAAACCAATAGAATGCACGCTATGAGTTGTTTCAGACTCTATGTCCATAAGTGAGTGAATGAGAGAGAAAGGAAACCTTTATTATTGCATATTGCATATTGTATCTAAGTAAATTACACATTAAGAAATGTAAAGAAGAAGTGAAATAAAAAATAAATTTCAGAGATAGTGTATAAGATATTGTTCTATGTGGAGCATAGCTCTCACCTCCATAAACATGTAGTGACTTTCTTTCAAAGAGAACAAGATAGAGGAATTACAATGTGGTGTTATAGTGGAAAAATCTAAAAAAACAATCAAGTTGTGATCAAATAATGATAGAATTTCCTCTTACTATTAAGTAATGAATATGTGAGGATGATACAAATTTGGGTAGTGTTTCTTTCTTCTGTATTTAGGGTTGTTGCTGTTGTTAAATGTTGTCAAGTCGCTGCCAATAGCAATCCTATTAAATTAACTCTAAATCCTGTTCTACCCTGAGCCAAACTTTTTGTCTCTAACACGTCTACCACCATTATCCCAGTCACTGAGTCAATTCTTCTTATCAAGAGTCTTCCTCTCTTGCGCTGTCCCTCGATCCTCCCAAGCACTATGTCCCTCTCCAAGGACTGGTCCCTCCTTGCAACATGTCCAAAGAATGTCAGAAAGATCTTCAGAATCCTTGCCTCCTAGAAGCAGTCTGATTTCACCTTCTCAAGGGTGAACATGTTTGTTCTCCTGCCAGTCCATGGTATGTTCAATGCTTTTCTCCAGGACCAAAGCTCAAAGGCATAATTTCTCCTTCTATCATCCTTAGTTATTGTCCAGCTTTCTGATGTATAGCAAGTAATGTAAAGAGCATGGCCTGGATCAGGGACACTGTAGTCTCCAGACTGATACCATTGCTCTTCGGTACTCTGAAGAGGTCTGCTATGGGATGATAATTCATAACAATAACTTACTATTCACTTTTGTAATGGAAAAATCCATTACTTAAGTTAAATCAAGGAATAAAGCCTTGAAGTCTTGAACACTAATGAACAAAGACCAGATAAGCTGTAAGAAGATATCAAGAATATAGTTCATGAAGAATGTAAAACGTCATTACAAAGAAGGAAGAAGAAAAGACCGAAATAGATGTCAGAAGAGAGTCTGAATATTGCATTAGAGTGCCAAGAAGCCAAAGCAAAAGGAATAAATCAAGAAGTTAAGGAGCTGAACAGAAGATTTCAAAGGGCAGCTCGAGAAGACAAGGCAAAGTATTATACTGAAATGTGCAACGAGCTGGAGTCTGAAAACCAGAGTCTAACTTGTTCAGTATTTCTTAAGTTGAAGGAATTGAACTTTTTTCTATGTTTAGTGTAAATTAGTTTATTAACTTAGCTTTTTATATTCTCATTGCCAACAGTCAGTTCTAACTCATAGGTTTCCAAGTCTGTAAAATCACGTGAGAGGAGACTTCTCACACTTTTTTCAGCAAGTATTCGATGCATTCACACTACAAAAAGTGGTGTAGTTTTTTTTTATCAAAAGCACATTTCTACATACTACACCATCAGGGTCTCTTATTAGTATGTAGTTCTTCATAAGGTTTATTACTGATTTTTATAAGTTGAGTCTTCTCTTGCTTCTTCCACTCCTTTGTTCCTTCATCCTGTCCTCCCTCAAATCCTTTCTTCTTTTCTTTGTCAGTTTCCATTGTGATTTTTTTTTCTGAACCAGCTTGCATGTTCATCCAGTCATTGAAGTGCTGCTGATCATTTATGACACATAATAATCCCATGTATATGACAGTAGAACTGTATTCCAAAGAAGTTTCAGCAGTTAGACTAAGAATCAACACTAGTGGCTCGAAACCACTGGCTGCTCCAAGGGTAAAGAGGAAGAAAGTTTTCTGCTCCTGCTAAACGTGCAACCTTGGGAATACAGTGGGTGGTCTCCGTGAGCGAGAACTGACTCCACAGTAGCCAGATTTGTTTTTGGTTATTAAGATCTTTCAAAAGTTAAGTATCAGATCTTTTATAACAAAATGTCTCTGAGTTACTAGAAGTATATTAATGAACATATTTCTAACTAGTTTAAATTTCTTTCCAATACTTATTTTCATTTTATATAGACTTAGAATATACTTTTTATTTAAGTCAGACTTTGCACATGTTTTGAGGTTTCTTTTATGATCAATTATATGATGTAGCCTAAGAAAAGTCTCTATTCACATAAAAGAGATAAAGTGTGCCATAGATGTTTGAAGGCCTCATGGTACATGTTGTTTTGGTAGGTGTCATCAAGTGTATAATAATAATAAACACATAACAATAATAAAAAATAAATGAATACTTCCTAGTCTTGCACCACTCTCCCATGCTACTGGTGTGTTTGAGCCCATTGTTCCCTCAATATCATTTAGGAGCTTCCTTTTTCTGTTCATGTTCATTTTATTAGGTATTATATCTTCCTCACAACATGTCCAAACTGAAACTAAGTCTCACCATTCCTATTTGTAAGAAACATACTTCTAAGGTTCTATTTTTACCAAGACAATTTTCTTTTCATTCATATAGAAATCCATGTTGTTTGTTGTTGTGTACTATTGAGTCAGAACTGACCCAGAGCTCACCCTCCAGCAGGTTTTCAGAGGCAGTTAATCGTGCGGGAGGAGATTTTCCGTCTTTCTCCCATGGAGCAGCTGGTGGCTTCAAACCACGTTCCTTGGGGATTGCAGTGCAGCATCTTGCTACCAGGCCACCAGAGCTCCCTCTATGGGTGTAGTCAATATTTCTCATCAACACCAAAATTTCAATGTGCTAATTCTTTATTTTCTCTTATTCACTATCCACCTTTCTCATGCATGTGAGGCTATTGCAAACACCATGTTTTGGGTCAGGCACATGTTAAGCTTCATCTTTGCTTTTTAACACTGCCAAGAAGATGGGGCATGAAGGGGCAAAGTTCAGATCTGATGCTCATATGGTCGCTATGAGTCATAGAGGACTTGATTGTACCTAATAAGAAGAGAATGTTGGCAGCAGACTGTCTAGTGTGTATCTTCTGATTTCTTGACTGACGTTTCCATTGATACTGACTTTGCATCGAAGTTAAAAAAAAATTCTTGACAGGTTCAAAATTTTCTCTGTCAAATATGAGTCTGCTTTTTCAGAAGATGAAACGATCTTTTTCTTTTCATAATGTTTGAACCTGACTACTCCTTCTTGACTTTACATGACATTTTTCTTGTTATGTGTGAGGCAGCTTTTGCTGTGTCTGTACAGAAAGCTATTCATTATATTTATGGTCTGATAGAGTTTCAGATTTGAAGCCTTACACTTAATTCTGTTTCCCAACAGCAATCTTCTTGGCTTGTCACCTGTTTGGGTAGCACACGTTCTTATCTGGTTGTTTTGGGAGGCAGTGTGGTGGGACTTTTCTCTTTGGCCAGATGTGGTGGGCCTGCTCTTCTGTGGGTCAGATGAAGCTTCAGTGGAAAGTCTCAGCTGGGACTGGTGCTTGGTCAGGTTGGCAGTGGGGTCAGGGCAGCATAGTGGGAGGCAGGAGGAGGGAAAAAGGGAGGCAAGAGTAGGGTGAGGAGTGGGGAGGATGGTGAGAGGGTGGGGTAGAAGCCTGGGGCCAAGGCCAGGAGAAGAAGTCTTTATAGCGGGAGGTTTATAAAGAATACCTATGGAAAAATGATGACATTTGTTGTAAAACATTGGTTCTTTATGTCCTATGTAAAATAATTTGAAAACTGTTTAAAATGTATGACAAAGATTCTAGGTAAGATTATGTTTGTCTTCATATATTTTTTATATTTATGAGAAATCTTTCTTTTATTTTAAGTATATTTATTCTTTTTCTCTCTTTCTCTGCAGCTTCTTATAATTTGTCTCAGTGCAGAGCATGAGATAACTTCTAAGACTTCCTGGAACCAGCTTTGGGAAGAAACTTTTGTTCCTTTCTAAAATAATTTTTGGGAGCATTATTTTAGAAACTGATGTCAGGAAGACTAGCTAGAAAAAGGGTGTGAAGACATATAAACTGTATATAAAATATTATTATTATAAACACAACATGACAAATTAATACTAGATGACTACAGTAATAATGAAAAAAGCAATAGTGAAACATTAACAAGGAAAAACTATAAATAATTGGATATGCAAATAAGGACTCTCAATGATGTTATTAGTTTAAGATTTAATACCTGAGAAATGGATGATATAATTTATACTCAAAAAGGGAAAGATAATTTAAGATGTTGCCAGGACTACAATCTGTTGATACTAAATATGTCCACATGGACTCTGATACAGAAAGAAATACTTTTTATACTAACTTGCATGAGATACGTGAAGGACACGTATCCTTATGAAGGACAGAATGAGATAAGGACTTCCTATTTAAAAAGATAGCACTGGATCTTTCGCAATTCCTGTGACTCCATAATTTAAACCCTTCACCACTCTCAGCCTTGCTCCCTCTCATTCCCTCCTGAGACTGTCATAATCATCTTACTAGTTATCCTTCTCTTTTTATTACAATAATGGTCTTATGCAGTATTTGTCCTATAAGACTGAGTTCACTCAGCATAATGCTTTCTGGTCTCACCCAAGTTGTGTATAATTTTCAAAATCGTTGTTCTCAAGTGCTTCGTAGTATGCCAATATGTCAACACACTACAATTTCTCAGTCCATTCTTTTGTTGATGGACATTTGGGTTGTTTCCATGTCCTTACAATAGTGAATTATGCTGCTATGAACATTGGTGTACAAGTCTCTGTTTGTGTCTCATTTCTAATTTCCCTGAGATACATTCCTAGCAGTTGAATCACTGGGTCATATGGAATTTCTATCTTCAGCTTTTTGAAGAAATGAGGAACTGCCTTCCCACTAACAGCATATGAGAGTTTCAATCTCTCCATATTCTCTCCAACATTAATAGCTTGCTGTCATGTTAAATTTTGCCACCACCACTTGAGTGAAATGGTATCTCATTGTGGTTTTGATTTGCATCTCTCTGATTGTGAACATTTCTTCATGTGTCTGTTGGCCATCCAAATGTCTCGCTTTGTGAAAAGACTTCCCATGTGTTTATCCAGTTTGCTATTTGGTTATCAGTCTTTTTCTTTTGGAGATCTTATAGTGCTCTGTAAACTTTCATTATGATACCCTTGTCTGAGACTACATAGATAATGGTAATTAATTTTTGTAAAACATAATATATAGGAATGATCTTAGGAAACACAATGTAAATGAAGTAGCGTGTGAAATACAATGAATATGATGAATTAAGTACAATGTCTATAAATTTTGTATGCAAACCAATGCAAAATTTAAAAAAATTATGGCCATTTAACCACTGAGAGAACAATTAACAAAGTAATTTAAAACTTTGTGATTAAAGATAAAATAGTAAGACAGATGATAAACATCAGTGTGTACTCTTAACTTTACATATAATGCACCCATTTTCATGAAGGCAAACTGGTATTTTTCATCTCACTGCAAAAATGTTGCTATTATTGAGGAAATATTAAGTGTATATTCTATTTATTGCAAGTTATACCTGAGAATATCAGGAACAGACTGACATTTCTAAGTTTAAAAAATCCATCATATTAAATGAAGAAAGATATACCTAGTCTCTAGCCATAAAAATGAATATCTGTTTTTTCAGTGAGTTGACAAATGTTATTGTACTAATCAATCAAGAAAATACATGGCTTACAAAGACATACACAAATATATACATTCAAATAGCATAATTTGTATACTATTTGACCTTATGGTTTCTATTTTATTTTTTTTTACCAAATGCATTCTTGAGCAAATTTGCAACTTCTGGCTCTGTGTCATGAGTTTTGTGATATAGGTATTATTTCAAAATGAACAATTTGCCAAACATAATCATTTTGTTACTGTGTCTTTCACAGCATATGAGATGTCAGAATGCTTTGCATACAGCAAGCCATCCAGGCAAAGAGTTGTGTTTGTGAAGATAAAAATGGGTGAAATCACAACTTTAGTTTGGGGTTTTCTTTTTTAAATTTATAATTAGCACATTTCCAGCAGTTCTATAGCATTTGCTAATGGTTTATATTTTAAAAATATCAAAATAAAAATTGAATTCAGATTAGCTTTTTGGACTATGTGTTATAATGCTTAAATTTCTCAAAGCATATGGTGAATCTCAAAATTACTCTTTTTCCACCTACTGCTAGAAATTTCTTGCATACTGCTTTCAGCACTTCTTCAGTAGTGATGAAACCCATTAACAAAACATCATTTTTTTCAACAATAGAAAGATAAACCCACTGTAAAATGTTTTCACATTCATAAATATATACTAATTCATAATCTTTCATTTGTGTTAATAAGGATAGATCTTTAGATGTACTTTAATTACCTATATTGAGTCTCATTAGGAATCTCTGAACAAAAGTAAATTATCTAACCTTAACTTATAATGGCAAACTTTGTAAAACTGACATTAAAAAGAAGATATCAATAATGTTGTTTTGTCAACATATGCATATTCTTTCATAGCCCTGTCTATAATGTAGTTAAAAACTGTTATTTTTAATATTAAGAAAATTCAACACAAGCAAACCAAAGAACAAACTAAACTAGCATCAGTACTATCTTGGGAAGTATTTGCTTTTGCTGTATTATCAGTTCATTTACAACTCAAGATCATGCAAATAAATATGTATTAAGTTATGCAGATAACAAATAAAAGCCATGTGAACCATCTCATTACTGACTATCATACATTTTTATTTATAGAACTTCTGAGTTATTCTGACATTATGAAATAATTGAAGAGTAGGAAACACTCAGAGTTGTAGAGAAATTTAGTGTCATTTAGCAATTAGAAGGACACTTAAATAGAGTAGAATTCTCATAAACATCACTTCATCTGGAACCATGCTTTTTCTATGCTATTGTAGATGTGTCTTTTTCAGCATTTTTTCATTTGCTTGTCAACATTTACCAAACAATATCATACCAATAATATTTCTAATGACCTTACGGAAGATCTCTATTATAATAAATAATCCAGCCAATTTATATTATAATTACTATCTATTATAATATAGATTATAATTATAATGAATTTCAAAGTTTTGGGATTGTGTGCTTTTTCAGGCTTATGTTTGACATGCAGTACTGCTCTTCCCCCCAGGAGCAAGGCCCTTGAGGCTTGTCCTAGGATTTAAGGCAGGCGGTGGCTTAAAGTCCCAAAGGGCCCTCGGGCCTGCCACTCTCAGGACTGGTTCATATTGGGGTTTTTTTTTGTCAAACCTTCTTCTAGGTGGTAAAGCACTGGTCTGTGCATTGCTGTACAGAGGTAACTCATGGTTGCTGTGATGCTAAACACTCTGACACTGATGTGCCAAATGTGACAATGGTTACCCATGGTGGAAAGTGTTTGGTGGAGCTTCCTGGTTCAAACAAGCTTGGAAGAAGGAGTAGCATCCACTTCCAAAATGGCTTACCTCTGGAAACATTATGAACTCAAACCTTTCATTCATAGGGTCTCCATGAGTCATCTACAACTCGACTGTACCTAACAACAACAACAACAAAATACTATAACATAGAATCCAGATGTTTTGCTTCTGGAATTAACAGTATATTAAGAAAAAGAACTTGGGTGAGATTATTGTTGATTATTAATGGGGTATTTTTTCTGATATCAGGTGGACCCTAGCTCAAAGTAAAGAATACCGGAAGAATGTCTATTTATGATATTGACAATGCAAAGGCATTTGACAGTGTGAATCATAACAAAGTATGGCTAACGTTGAGAAAAATGGGAAACCCAGAGCACTTAATTATGCTCATGCAAAAGCTATACTTCACTAAAATTCAAATAAAACAATGAAACACTACATGGATTAAAATGAAGAAGAAAGTGCATCAGAATTGTATTCTCTCTCCACACCTAATGAATCTGTATACTGAGTAAATTTTTTGAGAAGCCAAACTCTATGAAGAAGAATGTGGCATCAAGATTGGAGAAAGACTCATCAATAACCTGTGTTATGCAGATGACACAACTTTGCTTGCTGAAAGTGAGGAAGACTTGAATTACTTGTTGCAAAAGATCAAAGAATACATCCTTCTATATGGATTGCATATCAATGTCAAGAAAATAAAGATTCTTGCTACTAGATTGATAGGCAACATCAAGCTGGAGAAAAGATTAAACTGTCAACAAATTCATCTTACTTGGATCTATAATTAACGCCCTTGGTACTAGCAGTAAGGAAATCAGGTGACACATTGGAAAAGTCTATAGTTAAGGATCTTCCCAAATTATTGAAGAATAATGATGCCAATTTGAGGACTATGGTGTGTCTGATTCAGGATATGTTCTTTCTGATAACTTGCTATGCATCTGAGAACAAGATCATGACTAAGTATAGCAGAAGAATTGATGCCTTTGAGCTATGGTGTTGGAGAAGAATACTGAACATCCTGTGCACGTCCAAAATAATAAGCAAACATATCTTAAAGAAGGTGCAGGAAGAATGCTCTATGGAGGCAAGGATGATAAGGCTTCACCTTACATACTTCAGGCATGTTGCTAGGAGGGGTTTGGAGAGGGACATAATGATGCTTGGAAAGGCAGAGAGAGGGTCAGCAAAGAAGAGGAAGACAGTCAATCAGATAAATTGGTACAGTGACCACTGCAATGAACTCTAGTGTGTCAGAAAGTGTGAGGATGGCACAGGATAAGATAGAGTTCATTCATATGTGTTGTTCATAGTGTTGTTATGGGTTAACTCAACACAATGGCACCAAACAACAACATGATCTTTTAAAACTGTGTCAAGTTATTAATTTTTTATAATCTTTGGATCACTTATATTAAAGATCAGCTCATCAAACAGGTTGAATAGCACTCTGACCAACAGATATTAGAAATGACACAGATAGTCCATTAACATTTTCATTTGTAGTTGGAAACAATGTCACACACACAAAGCATCAGCCAATGATTTGGCAATCATGCAGATAGTGAATATCTTTGTATGTATTTTAGGACATATTCTGGGGGAAATGATATTTGCTTTAAACAAAGACTATCATGTGAAAATGTTGTTGTTGTTGTTATGTGCCGTCGAGTCGTTTCCGACTCATAGCGACCCTATGCACAACAGCCCTAAACCCTGCTCTATCCTTCGCCAACTGCACCGCCTCTGACACACCCATCCCGATTACCCCAGTCACCGAATCAATCCATCTCATAGGGGGTCTTCCCCTCCTGCGTTGTCCCTCAACCCTCCCAAGCATGATGTCCCTCTCCAAGGACCCGTCCCTCCTGGCAACATGTCCAAAGTATGTCAGCCGAAGCCCCAGAATCCTTGCCTCCAAGGAGTAGCTTGGTTTTATCCTCTCCAAGATAAATCTGTTTGTTTTCCTGGCAGTCCAGGGTACATTCAGTACCCTTCTCCATCACCACAGCTCAAAAGCATCCACTCTCCTTCTGTCCTCCCTAGTCATTGTCCAACTCTCTGATGCATAACAAGCGATTGCAAACACCATGGCCTGTGTATCAGGCGCACCTTAGTCTCCAGAGAGACACTGTTGCTCCTGAGTACTCTAGAGAGGTCCCTGACAGCAGATTTTCCCATCACGATACGCTTTTTGATTTCCTGACTGCTGATGCCAAGAGTGTTGACTGTGGAGCCGAGCAAACTGAAGCTGTGAACAATCTCAATCTCTTCGTCATCCATCCTGAAGCTGCCAATTGGTCCAGTGGTGAGAATCTTTGTCTTCTTGACATTGAGCCTCAGTCCATACTGAAGGCTGCAGTCCTTGACCCTTCACAGCAAGTACATGAGGTCCTCCTCAGTTTCAGCAAGCAGGGTTGTGTCATCTGCATAACACAGATTGTTAATAGATCTTCCACCAATCCTGATGCCATGAAGCTGAAATGGGAGTTGGTGGTTGATAGCTATCATCTATCCCCAAATTCATGACAATCCCACACACCAATTATATAATTACTAGCTTATCCTCATGATCAGTTCTGAACTGAACCATTGTAATGAATAAAATTTTCATTGACTAAATTTTGGAAGTGGATCACATACTGTCTCCCCATCCCCAATCCATCTTATTCAGGAAGCACAAATGGAAACTTGGTGAACACTGTAGCAAAACACAAATCATCCCTGATAGATGGGTAGCAAGTGCTCATTACATGCACTAATTAAAACAAAACAAAAACTTCAAACTGATTGCTTTTAATTTAGAATCAACTTATAGTTAACCCTCCAACAGCCTTCCAGAGGCTGTCAATTTTCTGACATGAGGTGACTGCCTGGCTTTCTCTCATAGAGCAGTTGATGAATTCAAGTCATCTGACTTTGGGTTGGCAAAACAACTCCTACCCACTAGGCCACTATCTAAGCAGTCAGTACATTAGATAAAATAAAATCTGATTCCTACATGGAAGACAAGAATTTTACTAATGAATCATTGATTACTTTTTGGGCTAGAAATAAGTAGGTTCATAATGATTTCTATTTTCTCCAAAGAAAAGTGAATATAGAAAGGAAAGAAGAAGAGTGGATCAATAAAGCTTGTGTATGAACTAGATCATTCATAGTGCAGCATATCACTATTAAGCACAATTAATTATGTCAACACAACAAACTTTCAATAGGATGAATATTATACACATGTGAAAGAGCTCTGATGACAAAGTCTATTGCTTGTTTTGCACCTAACTGAAAGGGTTGCTAAGTGGTAAGGAGTTTTATTACCAATACAAAGACAAACTGGCCAGCTCCTCCATGGGAGAAAGATAAGTAATCTCATCCTGTGTGTTTAACTGCCTCTGAATACCCTTTGAAGGTCCACTATGAGTCCATTCCACCTAGCTAGTACAAAACAAGTCATTAATGGGAGAGAGATGAGTATTCTTTTCCCATTAAGATTTCTAGTCTTGAAAACCCAGTGTAAAGTGAGTTGGAATCAACTTATGGCAGTGGCTTTTTAAGCACATTTGAATATTGAACATCTGAAATATATTTATTCTAGGTTGAGATTTGTTCTAAGTATAAAATGTAAACTGTAGTTTGGATAGACTTAATACAAAGAAATATAAAATAGTTCATGAATAATTTGCTATTGGTTGTTTGTTGTTGTTGTTTAATGCTGTCGAGTCATAGACAACTCATAGCGACCCTATAAACGAACAGCCTGAGCACCGTTCGTACATAGAGTTTCCGGAGGCAAGCCATTTTGGAAGTGGATGCTGCTCCTGCTTCCAGGCTTGATTTAGTCGGGAAGCTCCAGCCAACACTGTCCACCATGGG
>NW_006400066.1:185330-202441 GCF_000299155.1 Elephantulus edwardii | reverse complement strand
GAGGGGTTTGTGCGGGGAGAAGGGTGCAACAATGAATGAATGGAATCCCAAAATCTCTGTAGATGTTCATTGAAATGAAAAATAAACAACCTAAATTTGAAAAAAAAAAGAGATGCATAAAAGATTTAGTTACTTGGGGCTAGTGTAAGTATACATTTATCTTATAGAATGCCATAGAGAAAATTACAACTGTATTTGGTGAGAAATGTGGTTTCAAAATTAGAGGAAGATTCATGAACATTCTATGTTATGCAGATGACACAACCCTGCTTGCTGAAACTGAGGAGGACCTTAAGCGCTTGCTGCAGAGGGTCAAGGATTGCAGCCTTCAATATGGATTAAGGCTCAATATCAAGAAGACAAAGATTCTCACCATTGGGCCAATTGGCAGCATCACTATAGATTGTGAAGAGATTGAGATTGCAAACAGTTTTAGTTTGCTTGGCTCCACAAACAACACTCATAGCATGAGCAGCCAAAAAATTAAAAAATGTATTGCATTGGGAAAATCTGCTGTCAGAGAGTACTGGAGAGCAATGATGTCAGCATGGAGACTAAGGTGTGCCTGCTACAGGCTGTGGTCTTTGCAATCACTTGCTATGCATCGGAGAGCTGGACAATGAGTATGGATGATAGAAGGAGAATTGATGCCTTTGAGCTGTGGTGTTGGAGAAGAGTGTTGAATATATATACCACCGACTGCTTAGAGAACAAACAGGTTCGTCCTTGAGATGGTTAAACCAGGCTTCTTCTTGGAAGCAAGGATTCTGAACCTTCATCTGACATAATACGGACATGTTGCAAGGAGGGACCAGTCCTTGGAGAAGGATGTCATGTTTGGGAGGTTGGAGGGACAGCATAGGAGAGGAAGACCCTTGATGAAATGGATTGATTCAGTGACTGGGCTAATAGGGGTAGGTGTGTCAGATACAATAAGATTGGCACAGGATAGAGCAGGATTTAGGGCTGTTGCACATAGGGTTACTATGAGACACAGGCGACTCATATCAGCACATAAAAACAACAACATTGTCTTTAAATAGTAATGATTCAGGGAAGGTAGAGCAGGATGGCTAGAAAAGTAGTTGCTCTCCTTTATTTCCGTTATCTAACCTACTAAAATAATGAACTTAAACCAATGAAAGGTAGACTGAGCTCTCAGAACTCTGCATTTGTAACTAGAGTATTAGATCATCAAAATAAGTCTAGAAATAGGAGATGAGAAGCAAGGATGACAGAGAAGCAACTCCTGACATTTGGAAGTCTCAGTTAATTAGGGAATGGAATTTAAAATGAAGAAATTATACCCATTTTTTAATGTAGCATAGATAAACTGTTGAAGTTACTAGGCCAATGTGGGTAAAAGGATACAGGTATGCTCTGAGTGAGCTCTTTTAAGTTAAAACAAGCGTGGGCACATTTTAGGACTTAGATACTGGGGCACACATGGCTCAACCTTTATGTATGATGAGAATAATATATCAGACACGCAATTAAGAAGAGAATAAGTGACTTGCTGTCTATAGAGAATCTCTGCGCAGAAAAATACATATTTTCCAGTTTTGCCTTTGGAAAACTGAGTCCTAGAGCCGATGTCGGTGTTTAACCTATGGCAATGAGTAGAAGTGAAAACACACACACACACACAGAGCTACAGAGTTAGAAAATAATAAAACATACAAAAATCATAAGAAAGACCAATCAAAAAGAAAACATAAAGAACTTCAGTATGATAGAATAAAGCACACAGACAACAGGAATTAGAAGAAAAAAAATTGGAGAATAAAACTCTAAATTCAATATGGAAACTGAAAAATATAATACAATAGAAATATTTGAATTGGAAAGAAATATTTGAGTAAAGCAAATTAATTAGAAAATTCAAGATAAATGTTCAGGCAGACTTGAACAGCAAAAAGAGAGTAAATAAGTGAACTATAAGACAGAGTAATTAAACAGCAAATTTTGAAAACAAAACAAGACAAAAAAAAATAAAGCCACAAAAAATACCACACAAAACCAAGCCAAGAAAAGATGAAATTCAATTAATATATTTCCAGAAATGTGAAACAAGACCCATATCCCACACTACACACAAGAGTGCAACTCAGAAACTCAAAATGAATCAAAGATTTAAATGTTAAACCTAAAACTATAAAAGTCCTGAAAAAAAAACCATAGGGAAAGAACTTGTGTAAAAATAAGATAAATATAACAACAAATACACAAAGAGATCTGAGTCTTTGTGATTCATAAATGCTTGTGTCTGTCTTGGTTAATAGTTAAAATTGGTGTACTTTTTGGTTTGTGCTTTGTGCAATTTTGTTCATGAATTCTTTCTCTCATATCAAGATATTATAAAGTTTCATTTGCATGACATCCGCTTGCTTACATGATTTCAGATTTCTTCCCTTTTTTCTGTCTGTCATGATCACATTGGTAAAGTAGGTATTTTCTATCTCTTTCCAAGAAATCCATTGTCTCTTAGGTTCTTGCCTTTGAAGTAGCAACTGTATCTTCACATTGAATCAGTAACAACCTTTAGAGAATTTAGACACTCTAGGCATTCATTGCCTTCCTCCACTGCTATATCTATATTTATAATTTAATGATGAGTTATTCTTTCTTAACTAGACATGAACTTCTTGTTATGGAAAGCATACCAGATTTTTTTGTAGTGCCTTTGTGTCAAGTATAACACATAGGGCTGTTGTTAGGTGCCATTGATTTGAGTATGACTCAAAATGACCCTTTGAACAATCATCCTGAACATTGTGCTATTGTGCCATCATCACAATCTCTGATACACTTGAGCCCATTGCTACAGTTACCATGTAAGCCCACCTGGTCGAAGGTTTTCATCTCTTTTGCCATCTCCTCCACCTTCCCAAGCATGTCCCTCTCCAAGGAATAACCTCTCCTAGCAACATACTCAAAGCATGTGAGATGAAGCTTTATTTCTTTGCCCTCATGGGACACTCTCACTGCATCTTCTCCAAAACATATCTTTTTGTTCAGCACTCTTCTCCAACACCACAGTTTAAAGGCATCAATTATTCTTCTGTAATCCTTAGTCACTGAATAGTTCTCATATGCAAAGTAAGGGCGAAAATACAATGGCCTGAATCAGGCACATCTTAGTCCTCAAATAGACATCATTGCTCCTCAATAATTTAGAGAGATCTCTGACTATAGACTTTCCCAGTACAATACATCTCCTTATCTCCTCACTGATAGTACTAAGTGTATTGATTGTGGATGCAAGTAAGAAGTCATCATCAGTCTCAACCCTTTCTCAACTTACCACAATAATGTCTGTTTCTTGATATTGAGATGTTTGCTAGAAGAAATAAAAGGGGGAAAAGTAGTTATGTGCAATATTGCAATTCTTTCTTAGTCACACTGGTGTCTAATCCAATCCATAGTAATCCTCCATCAGGTTTCTAAGGCTGTGAGTCTTTATGGAAGGATTCTTCCTGTATCTCTCCTGGGGGTTGGTAGGTAAATTAGAATTGTTAGTTTCTTGCTTTGCAGCCCTAAGCACTTATATAAAATGCAATCAGAACCCCATTCTCTTTTTTGCATTGTCACTGGGTCTACAAATATGTGGAACTGTGACTTTGGTTTATCACTATGTCAATGTAATTACACTTCACAATCTAAGACAAAAAATCTCATTTATATTTGCTGCAGACAGCAGCAAATATTTATATTTGCTGTCAAGAGCTGAACCCTTCAATACGGATTGAAGCTCAACATCAAGAAAACAAAGTCCCACCACTGGGCCAGTTGTCAGTATCATGATACACAGTGAAGAGATTGAGATTATTAACAGCGCCAGCTTGCTTGGCCTCACAATCAACACTCTTGGTACCAGAAGCCAGGAAATCAAAAGATGAGTTGCATTGGGACAATCTGCTGTAAGAAACATCTCGAGTATTGAAGAACAATGATGTCAGTCAAGAGACTAAGATGTGCCTGATCAAGGACATGATCTTCACAATTACTTGCTATTCATCACAGAGCTGGACAATGATGAAGGATGATAGAAAAAGACTCAATGCCTTTCAGCTGTGCTGAAGAAGAGTACTGAATAGATCATGGCCTGCTAGAAGAGTTTCATTCTGGGAAGGGTAAAACAAAGCTGCTCCTTGGAGGCAAGGATTCTGAAGTTTAGGCTGACATTGGGCATGTTGCAAGGAGGGATCAGTCCTTGGAGAGTGGCATGATGCTTGGAAGGGTAGAGGTGCAGCACAAGAGTGGAAGACCTTGGATGAGATGGATTGACTTAGTGACTGGAATAGTGAGGCTAGGTGTGTCAGAGACAATGAGATTGGCCCAGGATAGAACAGGATTAAGAGCTATTGTTTGTAGGGTTGCTAGGAGTTGGAAGTGGCCCAATGGCATATAATAACAACATTTGCAACAAGTTAATGAGAGTAAGCTGTGAAAATTCATACCTTTATCTCATTGACACATAGCCAGAACTGACTCACAGCTCACCTTTCAGTGGATATCCAAGGCTAAAAATCAGGTCAGAGAAGACTATACATCTTTCTCTTTTTGAATGGCTCGTTTATTGATCACCACTGGCATTGCATCTCTCTGTGGACTAGTGTGCCAGAGTTCCACATGTGTATTTTATTCTTATATAGATTTGAATATCTATTAATTTTAAGAATAATGTATACTACTACAAATATATCTCTAATAAATGAGGCTATTAGGTACCCTCACTTCCTTATATAAAAAAATAATCAAACACTCTCTTTTTCTCCCTCTCTGTGAAATGGTCCTCCATTAGTGACCCCTACAGTACATCCAAAAGAGACACCAGTTTATTTTCACTATCAGGTTCATCATAAGCAGCCCTGTGGGTCCAATGGTTAAATTGCTTGGCTGCTAACCAAATGTTTGCAGTTCAAATTTACCAACTGGTTGTCAGAAAAAGGACTCACAATCTGCTTCTAAAAGAGGAATAACCTTAGAAATCCAACAGGGAATTTCTACTCTACCCCGAAAGATCAATAGGAGCTGGTATTGTTTGACAGCAGTAGTGGGATTTTCTTTAGATTCTAGAATTAATTCCTCACACGTGACAAAAATGCCAGAAATGGTACAAAGATAAATATAAGTTTGGAATAAGAAAGTGAATTAAAATATCAATATTAGTCTGTGAATTTAAAATATCAAGATGTAGCTTGGAATTCAGGCATTTATTAAAACATCAGAGAAATTCTATCATAGTAGAATTGGCCATAAAATTAATGATACTACCTCTATTGGCTTATCGTTGTTGGTATGTGCCATTGAGTGGCCTGCAAATCATAGCGACCCTATGTACAACAGCCCTAAACCCTGCTCTATCCTGTGCCAATCTTCTTGTCTCTGGTAAACCTAACCATGTTCTGTCCACAAAATGCCCCTCAAAAGAATTAATCCACAAGTTTATAAATACAAATAAGCACTTTATTCCACATGTGGAGACCTTCTCCCTCCTTCAGGAGGTGGGGAGGGGAAAAACCCCGAGTCGCCCCCCCATAATTGCTTTTATGGCTTTCCGGGGTGTCACTGTTGGGGCGGGGAGATTTAGATCATGGTTGGTGGGTTGGCTTTTGACTGGCTGGCTACTTTGCCCGCCTTTACTCTTTTTGTGTCACATAGACACTAGTTAATTCTTTACTTTGCAAGGACAGATAAGACTTTACCTGGGGCATTTGTGTTTGCCTTAAGCTAAGAATTTTTATGACCCGCTTCTGCTTCTGGTATTAATGGGGGTTTATAAAAAATGGGGTCTATGCTGTCCCGTCACCACCATTACCCTAGTCACTGAATCTATTAATCTCATCCAGGATCTTCCTTTCTTGCACTGTCCTTTTGTCCTCCCAAGCATGACATCCCTCTCCAAGGACTGGTCCCGTCTTGCAACATGTCCAAAGTATGTCAGATGAAGATTCAGAATTCTTGCCTCCAAGAAGCAGCCTAGTCTCACCCTCTCAAGGACAAACTTGTTTGTTTTCCTAGCAGTCCATGGAATATTCAATACTCTTCTCCATCATCACTTAATAGTATGAAATTGCACTGTCAGTGCAAAGGATCACACTTCAAATCCACTAGCTGTTCAGGAGAAAAATGAGTAATCTCCTCCTGTGTGATTTACTGCCTCTGGAAACCTGCTGGAGGGTAAGCAACAAGTTGGTTCTAACTATAGTGTGCACAGTGTCTACAATCAGTTTTACCTATTGAAATAAAACCCACAAAACACTAAATAGGAAATAGTGTATTACTGCAGCCAGATATTAGGGAGCTCTGGTGTCAGAGTCTATGGGGAGTTGTTCTGTTGACCCAAAGGCTTACTCTTTTTAGAGATTCAAATACATCAGTGGTGGGAGAAAGATAAACAATATTTCTTATGATTTATAACCTCTGAAACCCACTGAAGGGTCACCTATGAGTCAGTTCCAACTTGATTGCAAGAAATGAGTTTTTTGTCTTGTTTTAATTTTGAGGATATAATATAAAAAATTAGCATTTCTGTGATCCTTTAAGAAATCATTAACCTTTTATATGAAAAGATTGTGAAGCTTTGTAGCATAAGACATTCTTTCCTGATTATACACCATTAGAACAGAAATCTACATTAAAAAAATAACCCTAGAGTGACTAAGTGAGAGGAAATGTTTGGGCGCATGTGTAAAGGACCCTTCTCCACACTACACCAGTTTCCCAAGATTGTCAGAGCATTTGTTTTAAAGGAGATGGAAGTATAAGAAAACAGAAATGTATGCTAGTGTCCCAATGGAAAACTGGTCGCTTGTGACTCATAGCGACCCTATGTACAACAGCCCTAAACTCTGCTCTGTCCTGTGCCAATCGCACTGTCTCTGACATTCCCCTCCCTATTAAGCCAAATGTCCCAGAGTCAGTTGTTCATTTAAATTACTAACCTTTTGAATAGCAGCTGAGTTCATTAACCACTATGTCACCGTTGGGCAATTATTTCTTTTACAAAGGTGTAAAATAAATTCAGTGATAAATGGATTTTCTCTTTATGTAGTGCCTAGGTGCTCAAAGCATTGAATGACTTTATGCAGAAAATTATAAAATCAGTTTTGATTCATACCTTGCAACGTTCACATTAATCACCTCAAAATGAATCTATATGCCTTTGATTTAGAAAAAGAACTTAATAGTCAAGAAATGTACGTAAAAATGGAAATAGTATTTAAAAAGTTATTCAAAAAGTAAATTCAACTTCATAAATGTTAAAAGTTCCTGATATTTGATAGATGCTATTCATTCACTCACTCATTGCTGTTGAGCCAGAACACTGGTAAATTCAATTCCTGTGAATTATGCTACCAGAACTGACTCATATACTGTTGTTAGGCACTATTGAGTAGTGTACGGCTCATAGTGACGCCATGAATAACAGATCTGAACTCTGTCTGATCTGGTGTTATCCTAACAATCTCTGACACATTTGAGTCATTGCTGCAGTCACTGTGTCAATCCACCAGGTTAAGGATCTTCTTTCTTTCACTGATCCTTCACCTTCCCAAGCCTGATGTCCCTCTCCAGGGAATAACTTCTTATAGCAAAATATGTGAGATAAAGCTTCATCATTTTTGCTGCAAACAAGCACTCTGGCTACTACTTCTACAAGTCATAGCTGTTTGATTTTTTTTCTTTTTTGACAGCCCATGAATTATGCTGTACTCATCACCAAAACCACAGGTCAAAGACATCAATTTTCTTGTGTCATCCTTATTCGTTGTCTAGTTCTCAGATGCAAAGCAAGTGATTGGAAAGACCATAGCATTCATCAGGTACACCTTAGTTCTCAAACTAACATAATTAATTGCTCCTCAATAATTTGAAGAGGTCACCCACTACACACTTTCCCAGTGCAATATGTCTCCTGCTAGTATCAAGTGTATTGATCGTGGACTTAAGTAAAATAAAGTAATTGACAGTTTAGATCTTTTTTTCCCATCTGTTATGATGTTTTCTATCAGCCCAGTGGTGAGAATTTTTATTTTCTTGACATTGAGATGCAATCTGTATTGAAAGTTGTCATTTTTGTTCTTCTGCGGCAAGCATCTCAGACCTAATTTCAGCAAGCAAGCTTGTGCAATCTGCATGAGTAAGGTTTTTAGTGACTCTTCCTCGAATTGTGATGCCACATTTTTCTTCATAGAATCCAACTTCTCAAATAATTTTCACAACATAAAGATTGAATAGATATGGAGAAAGGATACAAGTATCATGCTCACCTTTCTTAATTTATTTCAATACTAGTTTATTTACAAAACTTGAACAAATTTACTTCTAGAACAGATTCTTCCAATTTCCCTCACCCCTACCGATCAAATTGTACAATTCTCTGTTTAGTCATCCCTTCCCCTGCACATCCTCATCCTTCTATTTCCACCCTCTCCCTTCCCTTGGATCCTCATACTCATTCTACTATAATGGTGTTATACAGATTTTCCTTGTTTACTCAGTGTAATGCTCTCCGGTCCCTTCCAAGTTAGGTATTAGTTTACAAACTCAATACTCCTGCATGGTGTGTAGTATTCCATTGCATGAGTGAACCAAAGTTTTTCAATCTATTCATTTGTGTTTGGACATTTGGGCTGTTTCCATGTTCTTCTGATGGTGAATAATGCTACTGTGAACACTGGTGTACAAGTCTCTGCTTGTGCCTCAGTTCTCATTTTCTCAGGGTATATCACAAGTAGTAAAATAGCTGGGTCATCTGGAATTTCTATGTTCAACTTTTTGAGGAAGCACCAAACTGCCTTCCAGAATGGTTGTACCATTTTACAATCCCACCAGTAATGTGAAAGAGTTCCTTTTTCACCACATCCTCTCCAACATTTGTTACTTACTGCCCTATAAACTTTGCCACTGTTACTGGAGTGAGATGGTACCTCATTGTGGGTTTGATTTGCATCTCTCTTTTTTTTTAATTTGCATTTCTCTTATTGCCAGTGATTTGGAGCATTTCTTCATGTGTCTGTTTGCCATTAAAGCTTAGAATCACTAGTCCAAGGTATAAAAAGACTTCCAAATACAGCCAGAAGTGCACAATCTGAAGAGGACAAAACTGATGAGTGGTACCTTCTAAAGATTAAATACATGTGTGCATCAAAAATTTTTCACAACAGTGTGAAAAGAAACTTACCTACTGGGACCAAACATTTGGTAATATCATCTCAAACAAGAGTCTCGTAACGAAAGTTTACAGAATAATCCTGGGCTTCCACAAGAAAAAAGACTGATAACCCAATTACAGAAAGGGCAAAAGACATGAAAAGAATTTTCACAGAGGAAGATATGTGAATAGCAAACCTTTCTTAATTTTAAACCATGAAGTGACCCCTTGCTGTATTTGCACACTATTCTCTCGAT
Organism: Elephantulus edwardii; assembly: GCF_000299155.1. Classification (NCBI taxonomy): domain Eukaryota; kingdom Metazoa; phylum Chordata; class Mammalia; order Macroscelidea; family Macroscelididae; genus Elephantulus; species Elephantulus edwardii. The sequence goes on along the minus strand of NW_006400066.1, from coordinate 193,024 downwards.
GTAGCTATAATTTTTGCATGAACACAGTTAAGTGTTCTGGGATTTCTATTCTTCTTAATGCTAGCCATAATTTGGTTAACTAGAGTCAGTGCCTTTTCATAGTCAATTAAGTACAAATAGATATTCTTCTGGTATTCTTCACTTTCATCCAGGATTCATCTGACATCAGCAATGATATCACTGACGCCATACCCTCTTCTAAATCTAGCTTGAATGTTTAGCAGTTGTTCATCTATGCTCAGTTCTAGTCATTTTTTAATGATCTTTAGCAGTATTTTCTTTTCATGTGACATTAATGATATTGTTTAAATTTCCACATTCTGTTGAATCACCTTATTGAGAATGGAAACATTATGGACCTTTTCTAGTAAGTCAGCAGACAGCTGTCCTCCAAATTTCCTGGCATGAACTGGTGAGCAAGTCCAGGAATGCATTTGTCATTTGAATAATTTCAATTGGTGCATTCCTTGGGCCTTATTTTTTTGCTAATACCTTCATTGCAGCTTGAACATCTTCCTTCATCACCATTGGCTCTTGAGTGTAATGCACTTTTGAAATATTTCAATGTCAGCCAATTCTTTTTGGTACAGTTATTCTGTGTATTCCTCCATTTTCTTTTGATGCTTCTTGGAACATTCATCATTTTTCCCACAGCATCTTCAAGTATTGCAACTTGAGGTTTGAATTTGTTCTTCAGTTCTTTCAGCTTGGGGAATTCCGAGCAAGTTCTTTTCTTTTTATCCTCCAATTCTAGGTCTCAGCATATTTCATTTATCATAGTTTGGTTTGTCTTTGCAAGCTGTGCTTTGAAATCTTCTTCTCAGCTTTTAAGTCATAGAGTGTTGTTGTTGTAGTTAAGTGCCATTGAGTCATAGGTGACTCATTGTGACCCTATATGAACAAAAGTCCTCAGTACTGTATGACCTTCATCCTTTCTCCAGGTCCATAGGCTTTCTGGAGGAAAACTATTACAGAAATGGATGCCACTCCTACTTCCAAGCTTGTTTTAATCGGGAAGCTCCACCAACACTGTCCGCCATTGGTAATCATTAACTCATTTGACATATCAGTGTCACAGTGTTGAGCTTCACAACAACCACAAGTTGCCTCTGTGAGGCAAGTGGACACACCAGAGCTATACTACCTATAAGAATGTTTGAACAAAAACAATGAAAAAATGTCATAGAATAGTAAACTATTTTTCCCATTTGATATATCTTTAACAGACTTCAAAGATTCATTATCTGCTAGTTAATTATAAGTAACTCTTAAATGTTAACAAGAAGAAATCATATTACTTAATTTTAAAAATTGTACAAAATATAAGAACACTTCAATGTTTACAATAGGCAGGAAGCTGCCATAGAAAAGAAGAGCAATTACAAAAGAGAAATTAAGATGAGAAAGGACGAGTTAGGAGAGGTACAGGATTATAGTTATTGTTTTACAGGGGCATGTTGGTGTTATGTGTTGTTGAGTCACATAGTTGACAATGCAGTGGGTTTTCAGAGGCAGTAAACTGCATGAGAGGAGACTGTCCATCTCTCTCCTATGAGCTGCTGGTGGAATTGAACAGTGTACCTTTACATTGGCCACACACTTCCTTACCATTAAGTTACCAGAGACAGGGGTATACATATATCAAAATTTTAAAATGAAATACTTTACATATATATTGTTTATCATATATCATAATTTATTTGCATTCTGATAAAACTGCTAAAAAGGAAATATTCACATTTCACTATTTAAAAAGTCATGGTAGAACAATGGCTAAAGTACTTAGCTGCTTACCAAAAATTCTGTGGTTTGAACCCAATAGTTGGTCCAAAGAAGAAAGATATGACAATCTGCTTTATTAAAAATATTGCTATTGAGAACTCTATGGGGTACTTATACCTTGTTATTGGATTCTTAAAACTTTGACTGAACAGCACAAATCAACACATTTTGCTTTGATTGCTGTAGTAATAATAGGAAAATAATATCAAATGATCTAGACATTGTATTTTTTTCTAATCAATTATTTAAGGATTTATTCACACAATTAATTTTTGGGTTGTGTCCTGTGAGAGCATGATTTAGCTTCTCATTTTAAAGATCTGTGAGTTGAGTCACAGTAGCTCTGTTCAGGGAAAGATTGGAATCTTCTCAGTCAAAATTATCTTCAAGAAGTTCAGTCTATTCCAGTGACACAATATATACTAATGGAGAAGAAGAAGCCATATGCAGGCAGTAACCTGCTAAGTATAGATAGTATACTAGCACGCTACATTTGGGGTCAAAATAACCCTTTCAATTTCATAAGCTGCTATGTTGTTAAGTTTTCATGAAGGAAAAATGTAAGTAGTTAGAACAGTTAGCATTTGTTTATAGATCTCGCTTCTCTTTTTTCCTAGGAAAAAGAATGGTCTTCTCAACATCACACACACACACACACAAAAAGAAATTTACAATAATCTCAGAAAATATTTCAGCAGAAATTAACAAGAGTATACTTTCCATTGACTCTTCATAGAAAGAAATTATTTGTAACACATAAGGACATTAATATTTTAATACCTATATTACATAAAGAAAAGAGAAATGTTTATTTAAATAAAGAGGAATGTTGCTTAGGAGACACTGAGGGTCTGGTAAACATGATGAAAAATAATGGATATGAATAATAGTGATTGTTGAACAATGTTGTAAGCATAATTTCATGTTTTTGAATTGTACATAAAAAGAATGGTGACATGGTGAATGGTTTGTTACATGCATGTTTACTACAATGAAAAATAAAGGAGAAACACACAAATTTTTAAAAAGAGTAATAAGTGCCTAAATTTAAATAAAACAAAAAATACAGCAAGCTAATAAACATATTAAAAAGTTCTATATTTCCAAGATACGTAAATTAAACAATAATTATAAATTATTTCCTTCTATATATTTTATCAATATATATATATACAAAAAGGTATACACACACACACATATGTGTGTGGTGGTGTTGTTATGTGCCATCTAATCGCTTGGGACTCATAGCGACCCTATGTACAACAACCTTAAATCTGCTCTGTCCTGTGTTAATTGCACTGTCTCTAGTACACCCATCTCGATTACCCTATTACCTGAATAAATCCACCTCAAAGAGGGTCTTCCCCTCCTGCGCTGTCCCTCCACCCTCCCAAGCATGATACCCCTCTCCAAGGACTGGTCCCTCCTTACATGTCCAAAGTATGTCACAAAAAGCCTCAGAATCCTTGCCTCCAGGGAGTAGTGGTTTAACGCTCTCTAGGAGGAATCTGTTTTCTTAGCAGTCCATGGTACCCTCAATACTCTTCTGCAAAACCACAGCTCAAAGGCATCAATTCTCCTTCCATCCTCCCTAGTCATTGTTCAACTCTCTGATGTGTAACAAGTTATTGCAAAGACCATGGCCTGTATCAGAAGCACCTTAGTCTCCAGAGAGACAACATTGCTCTTCAGTACTTTGGAGACAGCAGACTTTCCCACCTCAATACATCTTTTAATTTCCTGACTGCTGGTGCCAAGAGTGTTGACTGTGGAGTCAAGCAAACTAAAGCTGTGAACAATCTCAATCTCTTCACCACCCACCCTGATGCTGCCAATTGGTGCAGTGGTGAGAATCTTTGTCCTCTTGACATTGAGCCTCAATCCATATTGAAGCCTGCAGTCCTTGACCCTCTGCAGCAAGTGCTTCAGGTCCTCCTCAGTTTCAGCAAGCAGGGTTGTGTCATCTGCATAATAAAGACTGTTGGTAGATCTTCCAATTCTAACTCCACATTTCTCCTCATAGAGCCTAGCCTCCTGGATAATCTGTTCAGCAGACAGGTTGAAAATATATAGAGACAGGACGCATCCCCTGGTGTATGCCCTTCCTGATTTTGAACCATGCAGTGTTTCCTTGCTCTGTTCTGACAACATCCTCCTGGCCCAAGTATAGGTTTCTCATTAGCACGATCAAGTGATCTGGGATTCCCATTCTTCTCAGAGTCAGCCACAGTTTGTTATGATCCACACAGTCAAACGCCTTTGCATAATCAATGAAACACAGATAGACATTCCTCTGGTATTCCCTGCTTTCAGCTAAGATCCATCTAACATTAGCTAGAATATCTCTAGTACCACAACCCCTTCTAAACCCAGCCTGGACCTCTGGCAGTTCTCTGCTGATGTGCTGTTCCAGTTGTTTTTTTATAATCTTCAGCAGAATCTTGCTTGCATGTGGTATCAATGATATTGTTTATAGTTTCCACATTTAGTTTGTTATCCTTCTTTGGAATGGGAACAAATATAGATCTCTTCCAGTCAGTTGGCCAAACGGTTGTTCTCCAGATTTCTGGCACAACTTGGTGAGCACATCCAAGGGCAGCATCTGTTAACTGAAATATATCAATTGGTATACCATCTATTCCTGGGACCTTGTATTTTGCTATTTCCTTCAAAACAGCTTGAACTTCTTCCTTCATCACCATAGGCTCTTGTTAATATGTTGTTTCATGAAATCTTTCTGTGTCTGCCAATTTCTTTTGAGACAGTGACTCAGTACCTTCTTTCCATCTTCTTTTAATACTTCCTTGATCATTTAGTATTTTGCCTAAACATCCTTGATTATATATCCATTCAAATATCTTCATATAGACTTGAATGTCTTATTGTTTAAAAGTGAAATGATCCTGCATTCCTTCCTTCTTCCTATATGGTCCACTTGCAATTTCTCATCCTTGAATTTCTCATTGCAACACCTTGGTATTTAGCCACAGTTTCCGGGATCATTAACTTCTACATTAGCTTTTGTGAGATAATTCAGGCATTAAAAAAGTGTATCAGGCCATAACCTCACAATATTATCTCTTTCAGTCAGGGGAACAAAAAAGTGTTGGTACTTTGAGTGTTGCAATATTTTATTTAGCATTCCCTACCCTTTAACAGAGGAGAACATCCAGAAAATAAATGCCATCTACATGTCAGTGGAATCTTGCTCTTTTATTGCAAATAATAACTAGCTTCAGGGGATGAAAGAAGACAAAGTGCTTATTGTCCTTTCTGAAATAAGATTTGGCACAAACTCTAATGAATGTTAAATGTCTTCACTATTTTTGCAACTGATAACTTGCTATACTATCCAAAGAACAAACTAATTTGTCCTGAAGGAAAGAAAACCAATGTGCAAAGATGAAGAAAGGGGCCCATCTTGAGAAAAAGATGTAATGCTGGGACAAGTAGAGTGTTAGAGAAAGAGAGGAAGACTTCAATGAGACAGGAGCTCATAATAACTATAACCGTAGACTTGAACATTTCAGAGGTTGTGAAGACAGCACAGATTAAGGAAATACTCCAAATTGTTATTCATAGGGTCACTGTGAGTCATAGTTCACCCAAACCAAACACTACCTTTGTGTCAAACAAATAAAAAAAAAATTAAGCAGTTATGACTATATAGAGAGTGATCATATATCTATGATAAATATTTTTATTTGTGCTAGTTGAGCAGACTTGTAACTTTAATCAAGTGACAAAATTGGAATGTAAAAGGGAAGGATATGATTATCAAATGTGCTAAGTAATCATGAGGGTAAATTTTTTAAAAGTAAACAAATTTTTTTTTCTTATTAATTTTAATTAAAGTTTACAGAGACTTAGCGTTTCCAGTCATTCATTGCTCTACTTTTCTCCCTATCCACTCCCTCCCTCCAATTCACTCTTCTCTTTGAAAAGAAAAAGAAAAACTCTTACATTATAATGCAATACCTCCCCCAGGTCCACTCCACTATGCAGCCTTCACTCTGGATGTCTGTAATGATTCATATGTTCCTTTTAAACAGTTCTCTCCCTCATCTGTTTCAATGCAATATACATCATTCCTCCCTCCTTTTCTGTCTTCCCTCAACGCCTATGTCCGTTCTGTTTTACAACAGTGGCTTTATGCAATATTTGTCCTTTTGTGACTGAGATATTTCACTCAGAATAATGTCCTCCAATAGAAATACCATTTTACCCAGCAATTCCACTACTGAGAATTTACCCTAAAGAAACCATAATTGCCAACAAGCAAATATATGCACACCCATGTTTATTGTGGCTTTGTTCACAATAACAAAGAGCTGTAAACAACCCAAGTGCTCATCAACAAATGAATGGATGGAGAAGCTCTAATATGTTCACACATGGAATACAATGCAGTATTGAAAAACAAGGAACTCAGTAAACAAAATTTTTAAAAGAGAAAGAATATCTTGCAAAAAAAGAAAAATATTTCAAAAAAATCTCTCCACTGTCTGTATTTCTGATAACTTCCAAGATATTATGTACTTAAGATATACTATAAATATTATTTTCAGTTTAAAAACGTTCTCCATTGCACATCAGTTCTTTCTCATTAATTGTCACTAACTTGTTACCTCATTTTATGCACTAATTATTCATTAAACTGTAATCTATAACTCACATAATGATTATATGCCCACATTTAAACTTAATTGTGCTTTTGTTAAGGTCTGATGACTTTTTTTTAATAAAACTTAAACAACGAAGTAAAGATTAAAGCTAACTAATGGCCTTACACCTAACTAAAGGTCTTTCTACACAGTATTTATTAGCTTCAGTAGCTACAATATATATTCTGACCCCACTAAGAAAATAATAATAATAACAACTCATCACTGTATAGAAAAGTACTAATGCTAAAGTACATGGTGTTTTTCTTGTTTCCTATTGATATATAAGAAATGGGAAAGTTCAGTGAAATCATGGATACACATCAATATAAAACTGAAGAAAGTAGCTGTGGAAGTAAAAGCAAATAAGAAAAATACAATTCAAGATGTACAATGTGGAATGGCCATCTGGAGGAACTGACTTCATACACTATTTTCAACATCCTTGCAAATGTTCTATGTAGTTTCATAACTTTCTTAAAAGAACAAAAATATGATCTCATAAGGCATTGTAAATAGTCAGATGTTTGATTCATGCAGTGGTATAGTGATTTTGTTCAATGATCAACAAAAGGGTATTGGAAAATTTCATAGAATGGAAATCCTTCTGTTGATTTTGGAATCCAGACCAGGATAATAACATCATAAATACTGGAGATGTTAAAAAAGATTTCTCAGACATACAAAATGTTTTCAGTAAGCCTAAATTGTGTTCCACAGATCTGTGTCCTAAAAACCTTTCTCAGTTTCTCTGATCTTTAGAATGCTCACCTTGAGGGATGTTAAGGTCTTAAAAAACAAACAAACAAACAAACAAACAAACAAACAAACTATAATATCGGCATACCTTGCATAGTTTACGTTTCTTAAAATTATTTGACCATAAATCTCCACTCTCAAAATATCTTCCTGAACTTCTATGCTATTGTTGTTGTTGTTGTTGTTGTTATGTGCCGTTGAGTCGCTTGCGACTCATAACGACCCTATGTACAACAACCCTAAACTCTGCTCTGCCCTGCCCTGTGCCATTCTCACTGTCTCTGACACTCCCATCCCTATTACCCCAGTCATTGAATCAATCCACCTCATAGAGGGCCTTCCTCTCCTGCACTGTCCGTCCACCCTCCCAAGCATGATCTCCTTCTCCTCACAACATGTCCAAAGTATGTTAGATGGAGCCTCAGAATCCTTGCCTCCAAGGAGCCACCCGGTTTAACCCTTTCCAGGATGAATCTCTTTGTTTTCCTA
>NW_006400066.1:173547-177210 GCF_000299155.1 Elephantulus edwardii | reverse complement strand
GCACAGGATAGAGCAGGGTTTAGGGCTGTTGTACATAGGGTCGCTCTGAGTCGCAAATGACTCGACGGCACATAACAACAACAACAACAACTCTGAACCATAATTAACACCCATGGAAGAGCAGTTAGGAAATCAAAAGATGTGTTTCACTAGGGAAATCTGTTGTGAAGGACTTCTTTACAGTGCTAAAAAGCAAGAAGGTCATTTTAAACGCCAAGGTGCACCTGAGGCAAGCCTTGATATTTTCAATTGCTTTGTAAACATTTGAAAAATGTACAATGAATAAGGAAGACCAAAGGAAAACCAATGCTTTTGAACTGTGGTTTTGGCAAAGAGTATTACAAATGCCATGGACGTCTAAAAGAACAAGTAAGTCAAATATGGATGAAGTGCAACCAACCTATTCCTGAGGCAAGGATGGTGAAACATTGTCTTATAACTGAAATAAACACTGTTCTATCTCGTGTCATCCTCACAATCTCTGACACACTCAAGCTCATTGCCACAGTCACTGTGTCAACTCACCCAATTGAGGGTCTTCGTCTTTCTCACTGCCCCTCCACCTTCCCAAGCATGATGCTCCTCTACAAGGAATAACCTTTTCTAAAACATGCCCAAAGTATGTGAAACAAATCTTCATCTCATCTATGCCTCCAAGGAGCACTCTGGTTGCACTTTCTCCAAGACATATTTGTTTGTTTTTTTGGCAGTCCTTGGGATATTCAGAACTCTTCTCCAACACCACAGTTAAAAGGCTTCAATTCTTCTTCTGTCATTCTCAATCATTGTCTAGCTCTCTGAAAACACCATATCCTGAATCAGGTGAACTTTAGTCCTCAAATGGACATCATTATTCCTCAATAGTTTTGGAGAGGTCCTTGACTACAAACTTTTCTAACATAGTATGTATCCTCACCAATCATGTGTATTGCTTATGGTTCCAAGTAAGATGAAGTTGGGTTTTTTGGTATTTTTAATTAAATATGATGAAGTTTACAGACTTGGGATTTCCATTCATTCATTATTAAAGGTTTTCCCTGCCCACCCCTACCCCAATTCACTCATCTCTTTGAAAAGTAAAAGAAAAATTCTTTCATTGTTATACAATCCCTGCCCCGAAGTCCATTCCACTGTGCAGCCTTCATTCTGGACTCCGGTCATAATAGTAATACTTAATCTTATATTACTTTTAAACAGTTCTCTCTCTCAACTGTTTCAATGCAGTATACATTATTTATTTCCTTTTTCTCAGTATTCCTTCAATCACATTTTACGACAGTGGCAGTATGCAATATTTGTCCTTTTGTGACTGAGATATTTCACTCAGCATGATTTCCTCCAGCATCATCTATTTTGTATAATATTCCATGAGTTCTTAGTTTTTCAACGCAACATATATCCCATAGTGTGAATATATCAGAGTTTCTGTAACCGTTTTTTGTTGATGGGCACTTAGGTTGTTTCCAACTCTTTGCTGTTGTGAACATAGCCACAATAAACATGGGTGTGCATATAACTGCTTTGGTGGTGTTACGGTTTTTTTAGGGTATATTCCCAGTAGCAAATTGCTGGTTCAAACGGCATTTCTATTTCCAACTTTTTGAGAAAGCACCATACAATCTTCCCTAGTGGTTGCACCATTTTACACTATCAACAACAGTGAATTAATCTTCCAGTTTCTCTGCAACATCGCCAGCATTTGATGTTTGTTGCTGTCAAATTTTGCTATTCTTAGTGGGGTGAGATGGTATCTCATAATTGTTTTGATTTGTATCTCTCTTAGAGCAAGGGATTTTGAACATTTCTTCATGTGTTTGCTTGCCATCTGAATGTCTTTTTGGTTAAATCTCTGGTCACAACCTGTGCCCATTTTTCAACTGGGTTGTTTATTTTTTTCTTGTTGTGGTGCTGGAGTATTTTCTAAATTCTAGATATAAGTCCCTTATCTGACATGTCATTACCAAATAGTTTTTCCCAATCTGTGGCTTCCCTTTTTACCCTTTTGGAGAAGGTTTTGGATGTGAATAGGGATTTGATTCTTTGAAGGTCCAATTCATCTATTTTATACTCTCCTAGTTGTAGATTTTTCAGGATGTTTGTGTTATGGATTAGGACTTCCAGAGTTCTTCCAAGCTTTTCTTTAATGAAGTTTATTGCCCTTGGTTTTAGACCTAGGTCCGTGATCCACTTTGAGTTGGTTATTGTGTATGAAGTGAGATGTCAATTTTGCTTGTGTTTTCTACAGTTTTCCAATTTTCCCAGCACCGTTTGTTAAAAAGACTGTCATTTCCCCACTTAACTGATTTCGTCTCCTTGTCAAAAATCGGTTGACCATAGATATATGAGTTAATTTCTGAATTTTCAATTCTTTTCCATTGATCTATGTATCTGTCCTTGTATAAGGATCATGCTATCTTGACCGGCATGACAGTGTAGTACAATTTGAAATCAGGGAGTGAGATGACTCCTCCCTTGTTTCTCTTTTTAAGAAGTGCTTTGCTTATTTGGGGCCTCTTTCCATTCCAAATGAAATTGAAGATTGCCTTTTCCATTATATTGAAAAATGGAATTGGGATTTATATTGGGATTGCATTGAACATGGAAATTATCTTTGGTAGTATTGTCATTTTCACAATGTTGGGTCTTCGTGTCCATGAGCAAAGGATATTCTTACATTTCTCCAGATCTCTTTTTGATTCTTGCAGTAATGTTTTATAATTTTCTTTGAATAGATCCTTTGTGCTTCTGGTTAGATTTACTCCCAAGTATTTATTCTTGTGATTATTGTGAAGGGTATTGTTTTTATTAGCTCTTTGTCACTGTAGAGAAATCCAATTTATTTTTGTATGTTGATCTTGTATCCTGCCACTTTGCTGAATTGGTCAACTATGTTCAATAGTTTTCTTAGTGAGTCATTAGGGTTTTCTAAGTATACTATCATATCATTTGCATAGAAAGATAATTTTTACCTCCTTTTTGCTAATTTGGATACCTCTTATTTTCTTCTCTTGTCTTATTGCTATCCTTAAGATTTCCAATACCATATTGAATAGGAGAGGTGATAGTGGGCATCTTTTCCTAGTTCCTGTTCTCAAGGGGAATGCCTTTAATCTCTCTCCATTGAAAATAATGTTGGCTCTTGCATTTGCATATATACTTTTACATATGTTGAAGAAATTCCCCTCTAATCCTATTTTGTTGAGTGTTTTAATCAGGAAAGTGTGTTGGATTTTGTCTAAGGCCTTTTCTGCATCAATTGATAGGATCATATGGTTCTTGTTCTTTCCTTTTGTTAATGTGATGAACTACAGTGATTGTTTTTGTTGTGTTGAACCATCCTTGCATACTTGTTATTAATCCCACTAGGTCATAGTGAACTTTTAAATTTTTTTTTATTTTAACTTATCATTGGATTCCATTGGCCAAGATTTTATTCAGGAATTTTGCATGTATGTTCATGAGAGATATTGGCCTATAATTTTCTATTTTGGTGGTGTCTTTACCTGGCTTTGGTATCAAGGATATGTTTGCTTCATAGAATGAGTCTAAGAGAATTCCATCCTTTTCTATTTTCTGAAATAATTTATGTAGAATTAATGACATATATTTTCTGAATCTTTGATAAAATTTACTTGTAAAACCATCTGGTTCAGGGCTTTTTTT
>NW_006400066.1:164377-170345 GCF_000299155.1 Elephantulus edwardii | reverse complement strand
GAGGGACATCATGCTTGGGAGGGGTGAGGGACAACGCAGGAGGGGAAGACCCTCTATGAGATGGATTGATTCGGTGACTGGGGTCATTGGGATGGGTGTGTCAGAGGCGGTGCTTTTGGCGCAGGACAGAGCAGGGTTTAGGGCTGTTGTGCATAGGGTCGCTATGAGTCGGAAACGACTCGATGGCACATAACAACAACAACAATAGTTTTTCATAATATTCCAATGTTAGCCTTTTTATTTTAGTTGGTCCTATTGTCATGTTTCCCATTTCACCTTTTATTCGAATTATCTGTGCCTTTCCTTTATTAGTTTTGCTAGTGGTTTGCTGATTTTATTGACCTTTCAAAGAACCAACTCTTGGTTTTGTTGATGGTTTCAGCTGTTCTTCTGTTTTTCATTTCATTTATTTCTGCTCTAATTGTTATAACTTCAGGGTTTTTTTAGAGGGTGTCATCTTTTCTTCCTCTTCTTTTTCAATTTGTTAGCAGTGTTGGGTTAGAGAGTCAATGGTCATTTTTTTCCTGCCTTTTGATGTATTTGCTTAATGCTATAAAGTGACCTTAGATTATTGCTTTGGCTATTTCCCAGAGGTTTTGGTAAGTGGTATTTTCATTGTCATTTGTTTCAAGAAAATTTTTAATTTCATTTTTTATTTCTTCTTATACCCACTCATGTTCAACCATGGTGTTGTTCAACTTCCAAATGTATGGTTTTTTTACTCCTTTATCTTCTTGTTATTAATTTCTAATTTTATAGCATTGTGGTCTGAGAAGATGCTTTGTACTATTTCTATGGTTTATAATTCATTGATTCTTGCCTTGTCCCCCAAATTGTGATCTATTCTGGAGAATATTCCATGCACATTGGAGAAGAAGGTATACTGTGCATTTTGAGGGTGCATTAGCCTATAAATATTTATGAGGTCAAGTTGGTTTGTTGTGTGGTTTAATTCTTCAGTATCTTTGTTGAGTTTCTTTCTGGTAGTTCTATCTTTTCTTGAGAGTGGTGTATTGAAGTCTACAACACTATAATAGTGTTGTCTATTTCCTTTTTCAGTTTTGTTAATGTTTGTTTTATATATTTTGCAGGTCTATCATATGATGCATAGGTAATTATTATTGTTTGTTCTCATGTTTTATAGACCCTTTAAACATTATGTAGTGACCTTCCTTGTCCTTTGTGATGGTTTCTGTGATTAAAATTTATTTTATTAGCGATTAATATTGCCAACTCCTGCTTTTCTCTGGTTGCCATTTCCTTGTAATGTTTTTTCCCCCTCATCCTTTAATTTTTAATCTTTCTTTATCTTTACTTTTCAGGTATGTCTGGATTTTGGTTTTTTATCCAATCTATCACTCTTTTTCTCTTCAGTGGTGCATTTAAAACATTTGCATTCAGTGTGATTATTGAGAGGCATGGTTTTATTGCTATCATTCTGTTGACTTCTTTTTGGTGTTGTTCCTAGTTACTTCTGTCCATCCTGCTTTCTGTGGCACCTCTCTAACAAGGACATCTTTCAGTGTTTCCTGCAATGCTGGTCTTGTTTTTACAAACTCCCTTAGGTTCTGTTTTTCTGGGAAAATCTTGATCTCTCCTTCATATTTGATGGACAAATTCACTGGGAAAAGTGTTCTTGGCTGACAATTGTGTTCTTTGAGTTTTCTGTATGTGTCATTCCACAGTCTTCTTGCTCACATGGTTTCTGCTGAGAAATCACCACTTAATCTTGTCTGCTCTCCCTTATAGGTTACTCTTTGTTTCTCCCTCACTTCTTTCAGAATTCTCTCCTTATCTTTGGTTCTGACAAATTTGACTATGATCTGCCTTGGTGCTTTTCATTTAGGGTCTATTTTATATGGTGTTAGCTCAGCTTCTTGAATATATATTCTTTCATTCTTCATTATGCCTGGGAAGTTTTCTTCTAATAATTCTTCCACAACTTTTTTGGTGCTTTTACTTTCTTCTTCCTGTTCTGGGATCCCGATGATGTGCATGTTGTTATTTCTCTTGATGGTGTCCCATATTATTAGGTTTTCTTCTTTTTACTTCCTTTTTCCCTAAACCTATTAGTCTTCTCCTGTATCAAAGTTCTTAATTTTTTTGCTGTTTGTACCTTTCTTTAATTGTTTATCATTAATTCACAACCTGGCTATACAATTGCCCTAGTTATTTAATTGTGTTCTAACAAAAATATTGGCATTGGATGGCTTTAATAAAAAGAAATTAATTTTCTCACAGTTTAAGAAGATAGAAGCCAAGTTCAGGGCACTGTAGGAAGGTTGTAGAGGTTGGTCTGTAAGGTGTTCCTTTACTAAATCTTTCTGGTTCCAATTCATCTGCTATTCAGAGGATGACTAATGGACAGTCTCCTCCCATTATGATTTTTAAAATTTTTTAAGATCTTATTTTATATTGGTTTGCTTACAAAGTACAGATAAATTTTGTTCCACACTATTTTTCATTCATAATGTGTTTCACACAACATATCCCATGCATTATGTTTTGCAAAATTAGTAACCAATGGACTTAGCCCATCATTACCCTGTCTTTTCAGGTCCCCACCAGATCCTCTTCATTTCCTTCACCCCCTCCCTCCCTCCACCAAATTATGCAACCCTACATTTTTGCCCCTATCTATCTTCACCTCTCTGTCTCCCCACTGTGGGTCTCCATACATGTTTCACTAATTATCCTTCTATTTTTGCAGTAGGGATCTTATATAGTATTCGTCCTTATAAGAATGAGTTAGTTCACTCAACATACTGCTCTTCAGAATCTCCCAAGTTATGTAGTATTTTTCAAAAGTATTGCTCCTGAGTGCTTCATAGTATTCCATTGTGTGAATGTACAACAATTTCTCAGTTGCAGTTGAATATTTGGGCTGTTTCAATGTTCCTGTGATGGTGAATAATGCTCCTATGAACACTGATGTAAAAATATCTGTTTGTGTCTCAGTTCTTATTTCCTTAAGGTATATTCCTAGTATTAGAATAGCTGGGTCATACAAAATTTTTTTTGTGCAAGGTTTTGAGGAAATGCCAAATTGCCTTCTAGAGTGATTGTACCAGTTTACAATCCCATCAACAGTGTATGAGAGTTCCCACTTCTCCATATTCTCTCCAACATTTATTGCTTGCTGCCCTCCTAAACTTTGCCATTATTACTGGAGTGAGATAGTATCCCATTTTGGTTTTGATTTGCATCTTATTGGCAGTGATTTAGAGCACTTTTCCACGTATCTTTTGGCCATCCAAATATCTTCCTTTGTGAAAAGTCTTTCCATGTCTTTTGTCCATTTTATAATTGGTTTATCAGTCTTTTTCTTCTAGAGGCCCAGTTGTTGTTGTTATGTGCTGTTGAGTCATTTGTGACTTATAGCGATCCTATATACAGTAGCTCTGAACCCTGCTCTATTCTGAGCCAACCCTATTGTCTCTGACACAGCTATCCCCATTACCCCAGTCACTGAGTCAATCCATCTCATTGAAAGTCCTCCTCTCTTGTGCTGTTCCTCTACCCTCCCTAGCATGATGTCATTCTCCAAAGACTAGTTCCTCTTTGCAACATGCCCAAAGTATGTCTGATAAAGTTTCAGAATCCTTACCTCAAAGGAGCAGCCTGGTTTCACCATTTCCAGAACAAACCTGTATTCCCCTGCAGCAACACATCTGAAAATGATTAATTCTTTCTGTTATCCCTAGTCATTGTCCAGCTTTCTTATGCACAGCAAGTAACTGCAAAGACCGTGGCCTGGATTAGACTCACCTTAGTCTCCATACTGATATTGTTACTCTTCAGTACTGTGGCGAGGTCCCTGGAAGCAGTAGGCCCAGTATTATTGTGTAACCTTTTGTTATGAGACCCTTGTCTGAGATGGTATTGTCAAATGTTTTTCTCAGTTTTTAGGTTTTCTTTTCACTGTATTTGAAGAAAGGTTTTGAATAAAGATTTAATCTTTAGGAAGTCCCATCTATCAATTTTATCCTCTCCAGACTGTGCATTTCTGGCTATATTTGTCAGTATCTTTATATCATAGATTAGGCCTTCTAAACATGGTACCCGTTTGTCTCTTATGAACTTTATGGTTTGGAGTTTTACTCCCAGGTCTCTGATCCACCTAAAGGTGATTCTTGTGTATGGTGTGAAATACACAAAAATCAACTCAGCATGGATCAACAGAGAATCACTATGTGTTGAAATTCGTCCAACAGCAGTGAATGACTGGAAAGGCCTTCCTTGTCTCCTTTCAACATCACATATACCTTGGATATCTCCATGTGTCTTGATATCTATCTTTCTTTGATTTTTAGGAAGTCCTAGCACAGGGACCCAAAATTAAAAAATATATGCTTCACTTGGTGTCTTCTTTCTCTGTAGGAGTAAGTCTCATTGCCTGATGTTCCCTTGTTCAATACTTTTTATATCTCAAAAATCATTGATCCAAAACATAACCTAATACTATAGACTGTGTCCTACTTCATAAAGAAAACTGCCACCGTCACTCATTAACATAACAATGAACATATCCTCCCTCCCACAGACGTCTTTATAACACTCAAAATAATTATATTTTATTAAAAAAATGGAGGTTAGTTATACCATAATATTGAAAATCATGGCTTAACTAAGTTGACATATAATTGAGGGAGGTACAATTGAATCCACAATAGAAACTTCCTTTCTTCTTCTTCCTCTCTTGCTGTCTCTTTGTCTCTCTCTGTCTCTCTCACACACACATACACACAAACATACACTAATACACAGACACAGATTGTCAACAATTCCTACCATCCTTACACACTGTGAAGGATTATGTTTGTGACAGAGCCCTACTCAAGTAATTTTGATATTCTTACAATTTTTTGTGTGGAGTAATGTCCTTGGTAAGGGTTCTAAAACACAAGACATATGTTAGATCTGAGGGCCTGGAAAATTGTTAGCATATATAACCCCAGGTAGAATAAACAAATCAGAATAGTGGGGGTAGGCCAAATTGTGAGCATTCTCTAGCATGCCTCACATGATTCCCAGGTTAAATTGTAGTTCAGGATTACTGATCCACATTATCATTTAATGTATTTAAATATTCATAAGGAGTACCAAGGGATCATATTAAAAAACAATTGATGAGTAAGTCTCAGATAAGACCAAAGAGTGCATTTTTAACCAGATTCTAGAAGGTACTGAAGTGCTACACTTCCAGAAGTAGAATTCTAAAGTTGGTTTCTCTTAGAACTTTTTCTCTGTGGCATAGCAAAGTTAATTACAAACTTGATCATAAACAAGACCATTCAAGGTGCAGGCTCAGACCCTCAAAAACTGCTTCCTGGCTTTACGTCATAGGAATTCTATTATTATTGTTCACATGGTCATGGTTTGGGAACTGTACTCGTTCTCTGTTCAAAAAGCTTCTCCTTAATCCTACTGCCACATTTCTTATTATCTCCCAAATCTGCTTAGGTTAACACTTCTCAGAGTCCTTTTAGTCACTACACAGGATTTATCTGCTCTGTTCCTAGGGCCCTTTCCATGCTGATGAGCAACTTGAAAAATAGGGATTGTGCATTAATCACCTCTGCTGATAGATAGATAGATAGATAGATAGATAGATAGATAGATAGATAGATAATAGATGATAGATGATAGAAAGATAGATAGTTATAGATAGATGATGATGATGAACATAGATGATTGATAGATGATACATTGATAGATAACTGATAGATAATGAATAGATAGATAGAAAATAGATACATTTCTGAATGAATAGATAAATAGATAAGCAGACAGAAACTACTGAATCAACAGACATGGGGTGATATTTTATAAAACAGAATCAAGTGTTGTTCAGTACTAAGACATCATCAGTACTACTCTTTCAATGTTCATTGATCTATGTGGCTAGGTATTTCTGTCATCACAGGAGTCTAGAACATGGTGGAGGGGACCTGGGGGAGGGTTTGTA
>NW_006400066.1:159723-164277 GCF_000299155.1 Elephantulus edwardii | reverse complement strand
GCTGGAGAAGCTCAATATCAGCTGTGAAAACTAGGCCAGGAGCTGATTGTGGAACAGACCACCAACTACTCATATGCAAGTTCAAGCTGAAGTTGAAGAAAATTAAACCAAATCCATGGCAACCAAAATATGACTTTGAGTATATCCCACCTGAATTTCAGAACCATCTGAGGAACAGGTTTGAGGCCTTGAACACTAATGAGCGAAAACCAGATGAGTTGTGGGAAGATATTAAGTGTATCATCCAGGAAGAGTGAACGGGTTTCTATGCCATTACATCACTTAAAAACTACTTTTTATTATTGTGAGATTTGGTGAAAAATTGAGTAATCATATATAGTAAAAATACACAGAATAAATATAGTAGATAAGAAACACAGAGAGAAACTCGTAGTTATGCCATACTGTGTCTAGAATCTTAGCAGGTATCTCACTGAATAGATCCACATCTGTGGATTAGGCATTACAGGTATGAATGAGGCTACATCGCTTCCTTGATGAAGATGGAGTTGAGTCTAACAAATACACCAAAGTGATGACACTGAAAAAAGTGCACTGACTCAGGGGAAACCCAATGTCTAATCATATAAAAAAATGCTGTAAAATTATACATATAATGTTACTATGATGAGGAAAATTTTAAGACTGCAAATTAAAAATGGTCAAATTATTTCAGAACCATCTCAAGGGAAATTGGATCTTTTTCTCCTCTTCTTTGTTTTCTTTTCTCCCCTCCTCCCCTTTACCCCTTTTTTCTGTTTTGTTTGATTGAAGTAGTCTTGCAGTGACTAGAAGAACAGTCCCAGGCTGGAGGAAAGCTGCCTCCACAGCGTTGAACTCCTTTTGTTCAATTTTCCTTCCATCTACACATTTAAGTAGGATTATAATCAGTTGTTTACATATTTCTCACCAGGCAGATTTTCAAATTTGAAAATTTTATTTCCATATTTTATTTCCAATAAAATACATAGATTAACTCAACTGGAATAAGTAAAAATAATTTTGAAAATAAGTAGTGTTGGGGAGAAAGCTCACACACACACAGACATAGACACACACACATACATACACACATACATATACATGTGTATATACATATATATGCGTGTATATATACATATGTGTGCATATGTATATATACATATATTTGTATATATGTATATATACATATGTGTATATATGTATATATAAATATATGTGTATATATACATATATTTGTATATATGTATATATACATATGTGTATATATGTATATATAAATATATGTGTATATATACATATATGTGTGTGTATGTGTATTCTGGCCGCCATCTTAATTCTTTGTTCGTATTTTCCTAACAAAGAAGTGACTCTAACTCCTCCTCTATGAACTCCACTAATGAGCCCGCTCATTTTCAAAGTAGCCAATCACTCTGTGTCACCGCCATCTTCCCCCACAAGTTCCCCAATCCCCTTATATCTCCCAGCCGCCAACCAACCCTGGCCCCTCCCACTGCCAATAAAAATATTGGACACAAAGAGCTCTCAGGGCTCCTGCCCCACTGCCGCTGGGCTGGAGTGCGTTGGAGTCCCTGCTCGAGCTTGTAATAAAATCTCTCATGTTCTTGCAGAGGATTTGGCTCCCTGTTGGTCTTTGGGGCACTCACCATTGTGGTACAACAATGCTTAAGGCACAATCATGTATCCACAATCAATAATCAATGACTTAGAGCATGCATGGTAATGATTACCATGGGTAATATTCTAAGACAGAATCCCATCAGGGAACTACTTGATGATCTAGAAAGTTGTGACCATGACTGAATGATCCTACTAAAGTGTACTAGCTTCAAAGAATAAACCTCATTAAACTTGGAAGTAAACTCAACAGCACAAAAGTGATTGAAAATCTATATGACAATGAAACACATCCTTCCACACTGCAGTTGTTGTTGTTCCTATGTGCTGTGAGTCAATGACTACTCATAGCAACTTTAAGAACAATGGATCTGAACCCTGTTCTATCCTGTGCCATCCTCACCATCTCTGATATACTTGAGCCCAGTGTTACAGTCACTGTGTCAATCCGTCTCATTGAAAACCTTCCTTTTTTATGTTGACCCTCCACTTTCCCAAGCATGATATCCTTCTTCAAAGACTAGCCAATTTTGATAATATACCACACTTTGGAGGACCATTTAAACTTTTTTTTTAGAGAATCTGCTGTCACTTTAGGATCACAACTGAAAGTAGATAAAACCTAAGAGAAATCTAGAGGAAATCAATTCATTTCATATGTTGTTAGGTACCATTTAGTTGGAACTAAGCAATAGCTGACCTTCCTTCAGGGTTTCAAAGATAGTAAATGGTGTAGGAGGAGACTGCCTATCTTTCTCTTATTAAGCAGCTGGTAGATTTGAACTGTGCGTTTTTAGATCAGTAGTGCAGCTCCTTACTAACAGGAAGGCAATAAATTTTCATTGTTCATACTTCACGTGTTAGTCATTCAAGGGAATGATGCATAGCCTGAGAATTATCACTTTAAAAACCCCAACAAAAACTTGTTGTACTTCAGAAGTCAAGTCAACCTAGGATTTGAAGGAAGTGAAGGAACAGATTTTAAATATGTGAATAATTGCTATTTCCACAGAAGATACACGTCTCCACAGGAAACAAGTGAAGAGTAGAAGAATGACACGAAAAAGGTATCTAGTATAGAGTAACCACTACGGAGTTCTTTTCTTTATAGGGGTAAATAACTCCTTACTACAGCCTCAGCCTTTTCAGTGAGTAAAAAGCTAAACCCCTGAGTTCCTTCTGGCTATGTAATTCTGGGCTATTCTTGTTCCTTTCTATCATTTTCCCCCAAAGATCTTAATTCTTTTTGTCAATTTAAAGTTTAAAGCTTTTGCAAGGAACAAGTATCTATTTATAAGGATGAGAAATTCAAGACTTCTCCAAGCAAATCTATTTTAGAGAAAATCGCCCATTTTGAATGACCTTGTGAATTTCTTCAGTGTAGACACAGCCATTAAAAGATGCAGTTACACAGGGTTTTGCTTTGAAAGAGATGACATGAAATACAAAAACAAGCCTCCCTTTTATAATGTTTACAAGTAGAGTCTTTTGTGAAAAAGGGAAAAGCTGGAGATGATGTAGAGGCTGGAATAGAGAAGCAAAAATAGTTCAAATAATCTTCTCAAGTGTTATCACCGAACTGTCATTAAAACTTTTAAACTCTCTTTTTCGTGTAAGCGAACGAAATGCCGTCAAGACTGAGGAAGACCCGGAAACTTAGGGGCCACGTGAGCCACGGCCGCATCAGGAAGCACCTGAAGCACCTGGAGGCCGAGGTAATGCTGGTGGTTTGCATCACCACAGGCTCAACTTTGACAAATACCATCCAGGTTATTTTGGGAAGGTTGGTATGAGACATTACCACCTGAAGCAGAATCAGAGCTTCTGCCCAACAGTTAACCTTGATAAATTATGGACTTTGGTCAGTGAGCAGACAAGGGTAAATGCTGCAAAAAAACAAGACTGGAGCTGCTCCGATCATTGATGTGGTTCGATGGGGTTAGTACAAAGTCTTGGGGAAGGGAAAGCTCCCAAAGCAACCAGTCATTGTGGAGGCCAAATTCTTCAGCAGAAGAGCTGAGGAGAAGATTAAGGGTGTTGGGGGCGCCTGTGTCCTGGTGGCTTGAGGCTGTGTTAATTACATGGAAGTTGGTTAATGAAATGTTTTCTCCTTACGATCTGATCTTTTGTGGCATCTATACCTACACCGCTCCTCCTGCAGATAATGCTGAGCAGCATCAGGATCTCTTAAGTGTGGGGACCCCTGGTTCCTTGCTGATAGAGATGCATTAGCACTTCAGAGGTTTGAGACATGATCTAATAAAACACTTGATTTATAAAGTGGGGAAAAACAAACAAACAAACAAAAACAAAACAAAACCAACTTTTAAACTTCATACCCAAAAATATTGACTTAGTTTTAAATAGCCACCATCAACAATGACTGTGAGCTATTTATCTTTTTTTGTTGAGGTATTCTATAGTATTAAGCATCTTCAAATCTAACTATTGCCCAGGTTTCTTTGGGAAATTATACAAACTGGTTGTATATTTATATACTTCTCTGCAACTTAGGGTCCTGACAATACCCTAAACCACATTGGGCAGCTCATTTCTCTCATTCCGTGCACTTATACAACAACTACATTTGTGAGGAGTGGCCTGGCCCATAATTTAATATTGTCAATGTAGCTCCCCAGGGAGTTCTGTTGACCCAGTGGAAAAGGAGTTGCACTGGCAACTCAAAAGTGAGAGGTTTAAATCTACCCGATTTTCTGTTATATAAGATGAGCAATTTCCTCTCATGCAATGTATTGCCTATGAAAACCCAATGTCGTTGTTGTTGTTATGTGCCATCAAGTCGTTTGTGACTCATAGCGACCCTATGCACAACAGCCCTAAACTGTGCTCTATCTCGTGCCAATCTCATTGCCTCTGACACACCCATCCCGATTACCCCAGTCACTGAATCAATCCACCTCATAGAGGGTCTTCCCC
>NW_006400066.1:145283-159233 GCF_000299155.1 Elephantulus edwardii | reverse complement strand
TTCACCCTGAAACCCACAGCGTCCCTTTTCAGCAGGAAGTAGCTAAGAGAATACGCCATCCCCTTTCCCTTATGAATCAGGGGGAAGTCTCTCTCAGGGAGGAGTGACAGGGAATGGCAAAGGACACACCGACAAAGGAGATTAAACAGAACTGGCTTTGACAAGCACTGTGGCAATTGGACAATTAAAACAGACATTTGGAGGGTGGGGGAAGAAGAACAAACTGGGGAAGAGGGTAGAGAGAATGGTACAGCAATGAAAGAATGAAAACCTAAAATCCCTGTAAATGTTCATTAATACTAATAAAATTTAATTTAAAAAAACCCAAAAAAACAAATATAATGTCTTTCTCTAGATATCAGTACCTCCTGAGGTGTCAAAAGAAAATGTGTTGTGATTCTTAAAGCTTTCCTTAGCTCATTTTCAAAAACGGCCAGTGCATTCTTAGTATGTCTTGGTCTGGAAACCCCACCAATCCTGTGCAACCACGGGAGGCCCTGGTATCTAAAATACTGATGATATGGGTTCTAGCATCAAAGAATTGCTTGATGAATGCTAGTACAGTAAAGACATATTGAATGGCTGAACAAACACACTCTTTACAGAATGCAATATATTTTCTCTCTCCCTAAATGTACGCTGAGCTCTTTGAAAGAAGTGCATATCTCCTTTTTGTATTTATAATCCTAGTACCTGGTAGAGAGTAGCAAAAAATGCACATGAGATGAAAAGATTAACATATTAGTACTTACAGACTATAAGAAATATAAAAAACATGCAGTGATTAAGGTTAATCCAAAGTCTTACACAGAGTATTAACTTCTCTTTCTCAACCTCAGGAGAAAAAATACTGAGATATACACCTAGCTCTATCTCTATCTTTTTGTAAATATCCAAACATCAACCTCATTGCTGCCAACTCAGAATGGACTCATGACTGACTCTCCAGTGGAATTTCAGAAACTGTAAATAACATGGGAGGAGATTGCCCTTCTTTTTACCAGAGAACAGCACGTGGATTCAAACTGCTATCTTTAAGAACTATTTGAAAGAAATATATGATTAAGTATTATTTGCATGACAATAGTTCAAGATAAGAAGTACATAGCAAAGTGGACTCAGGTGAGAGAAGGGAGGAAATTATGCAAAAATGAATGGTTTTTTTTAAGTGAACTGGGGAGGCATAAAGAGAAAACTGTAAAATAATGAATGAATGGAAATCTAAGTTTTCTGTAAACTTTTGTTAACATCATAATAAAAATATTATTTTTAAAAAACTCAAAAAACAAACTTCCCTCCTTTAGGTTGTCAGTGAAGCTTCTTATCCATCTGGCCACCAGAGCTCCATATATATCTTTCTCTGTCTCTGCATCTGTCCCTGTCTCTGTATCTATACCTAGGAAGATAGGTAGACTTGATACATAGAACTCACTGCCATCAGATTAATTCTGACTCCTAGCAACCATCCAATGAGTTTCTGAGGCTATAAATAGTAACAGAATAATACTGTTTATCTTTTCTCTGAGGTGTCACTGATGGATTTAACTGCCAGAGATAATGTGACATTTTGGCTAGTCACACAGCAGGCTAAGGATTATGTCACTAGAGTGCTCTCTATCTGTATCTTCCCTTCTCTCTACCACTCTCTTTTTTTCCCTCGATAGATAGATAGATAGATAGATAGATAGATAGATAGATAGATAGATAGATAGATAAAGATAGATCATAAACATCAATATGCCAACTTGAAGGCATATATATGCACACACATCAAAATTTGTACATCAGCATATCTGATTACCATAAAAAAAGGCTTTTCATTAAGAAGAAATTTAAATTTTTCATTTTTAAAAGGATCAACCAACATCATTTACTTTTCAGAAACTGATATTGAGATTACCTCATTCTCTGCCCCTGCTTGGTATCTGAAGTATATCTGCATTGAAACTGATGCAAATACTATGACTGTATTTTGGAGTAAATTATGGATTGTTAATTTTTCTTCTTCCCTAAGATTTCGGTATGCTTTGCTTAGTTTTGTAGTTTGTTCTTGCACTGTCTACAGTGGTAGTCAACTTTCAGCAGAAGTAGGAGTCTAAAAATATCTGGAAAGGTTTATTTACTATTCTTTCCAGTTATTACATTGTTTTATTTTGTTTTGTTAATGTTTAGAAAATGATTTCTTCCAAAACTTTGGTGTACAAAATTGAGTCTGAATTATTTCCTAACACAGCTATTGTTGTTGGATATTATGGAGTCTATTTCTACTGTTAGCAAATCCAGGTGACAAATTAGCACTGTCTTGTAGCATTTTCAAGGCTGTAGTTTCCATAGGATCAGTTTGCCAGATTTTATTTCATGAAGCTATTGGATAAGATTGAATTGTCAACACAGCAAGCAGTTAGGAAACGACCAGTCCTTTTGTTTAGTTTTCCTTGTGAGGAAGTTTTTGTGAAGAACTCATTCAGGAGGAGCTGCATCAACAACTCCACCTAGAGGTTGAGAGTGAAAATTCACATGTCTAAATTTGTTCTTACCTGTTGTTAAATACTATTGAGTTGATGGCCAGAATCCATAGTGACCTTAAAACAAGACATGTATACTCTTCTCTATTTTGTGCTACCCTCATCATTTCAGACATAATCAAACCTACTGTTGCAGTCACTGTGTCAATCATTTTGTTGAAAGTCTTCTCCTTCACTGACCCTCCACCTTTTCAATATGACTTCCCTTTCCAAGGTTTGGCCTCCCTCCTAACAGAGACAAAGTTTCTCTATCTTTGCTTTCAAAGAGCTCTCTTGATCCTCTTAGCCTAGGACAATTTTCAAGGAAGATCATCTTATCAAGATAGTTGGAATTCTTTTCTAAGAGTTGAAGTTTGCCTCTCCAACTTACACAAACATAACCCCTTTTGGTTAATATATGACCTTCTGACCTTATATCAAGGATGACTTTTTCTTTTTTTTCTCTCCAAAGCCATATTTTTTATTATTTTTAATTTCAATGAACATTTACAGAGATTGTGGATTTCCATCCATTCATTGTTGCACTTTTCTCCCGGCCCACCCCACCCCCACCCCCAGTTCACTCTTCTTTAAAAGCAAAACTCCTTCATTGGTATACAATCCCCCCACACCCCCCTACACTCACCCCTAGTAAACTCCACTCTGCAACCCTCATTCTGAACTCTTATGATAGTCATAATGCCCTAAAATATATTACTTTTAAACTGCTCTCTCCCTCATCGGCTTCAATGCAGTATACATAATTTATCCAGTTTTTCTGTCTTACCCCCACCCTGATGTCAGCATCATTCTACAACATTGGCACCATTCAGTATTTGTCCTTTTGTGACCGAGATATTTCACTCAGCATAATGTCCTCCAGGGTCTCCCATTTTGAATAAGACTGCATGAGTTCTTTGTTTTTCAATGCACTGTAGTATTCCTTTGTGTGAATATACCACAGTTCCTCTATCCATTCATTTGTTGATGGGCACTTAGGTTGTTTCCTACTCCTTGCTATTGTGAACAAAAGCCATGATAAGGATGACTTTCTCAATGAATAGAAAGGGAAACTCAAACCATCTTAAACTTTAACTGAATTACTGCTAGGTTTTCTGTGAGTCACAGTCTTAAACTAGTAGAAAAAAAAATAAAGAGGACCTTTGGCGGGCCTCTCACATCTTGAAGAGGGACACACACATGTATGGAACTCTTGGGGATCTTATGGCTTTCTTTTATTCCAAAGTTGGGGTCAGCAGAGGGGATCACCAGATGAATTGGGGATCCACAGCCCTCAGGCCTGTTTTTAATTGTTTTGGGGGAAACATTCTTCTAGGTCATATAGCCCTGGTCTGTCCACTTGTTGTACAGAGGTAACTTGTGGTTGCTATTGGTATGTCAAACGCAATAATTGTTACCCATGGTGGACGGTGTTTGGTGGAGCTCCCCAGTTAAAACAAGCTTGGAAGCAGGAGTGGCATCCACTTCTGTAATAGTTTGCCTCTGGAAACCCTATGAACCTGGAGAAAGGATGAAAGTTATACAAGTGATCAGGTCTTTCATTCATAAGGTTACTATGAGTTGCCTATGACTCGATGGCATTTAACAACAATAACAACAAGGGGTAAAATGATGGATTATCTCCTCTTGATTTACAGCCTCCAAAAAGTGACTGCAAGGCCAGCTATGAGTCTGTTTCTACGTGATGGCAAGGAATTTGTGTTCAGAGTTATTGAATTGGGGTGCTACAGACCCTTTTGAGTCAGAGTGCTAAAGGGTTTCTGTCTGCAGTGGTTCAAATTCACTATCAACCTTGGGAAAATGATGTCTTCTTCCGTAGAGTTGAAGTTTTGAACAGTATATCACTCACTCACTCACTCACTCACTCACTCACTCACTCACTCACTCACTGCTGTTGAACCAGAATTAACTCAAAGCTGACTCTCCCAAAGATTTTCTAATGCTGTTAATTGCATGGGAGGAAATTGTCCATTTTTGAGCTGAGGAGCAGCTGGTGAATTTGGTTTGGCAGTCACCACTAATTTCCACTAGTCACCAATTCTTGTTGTTGTGCACTCTTCAGTCAGATTCGACTCATAGCTGACCTTCAGTGGGTTTTCAGAGGCAGTAAAATATCAAGGAAGGAAACTGTTTATCCTTTTGCTGAAGAGCAGCTAATGAATTTTAACCATGTACCTTTAAAATTACATTCCTTTTTTTCTTGCCACTAGGCTCTTGGAGCTCCGGATAATTCACTTACTTCCTCTATGATTCTATTTTCTTATCTGCTAAACAAAAACAAAACCAGTGTTGGCTTCATGACATTTTTGTGAAGTTTAAAATTAATTAATGCTACAAGTAGTTACAAAGCTATAGAAATATTTTTGTATTTTTTTTGTTGTTATTTCTATTGTTTTATCTCTGAGGATCTCAAGGTTTGTATGAAATTTTACATTAATGTAGTGGTGTGTGGTTTCAAGTTGAAAGTGACTCAGAGCTAGCACTCCAGTGGACTTTTAGAGTTTGTAAATCACGTGGGATGAAATCATCCATCTTTATCCTGGGAATTCAAACCACATTGGTGGTTTCAAACAACACACCAAACTGGTGGACTTGAACAACATAGTTCTATTTCATTGAAGGTCTTTATTTCTTTCTCTGACTCTACTTTTCCCAGAGTGACAGAATAATTACCAATTATTGTTATTATGTGCTGTTGAGTCACCTGCGAGTCGTAGCAACCCTATGTACAAAAGCCCTAAACCCTGCTCTATCCATTGCCAATCTTATTGTCTCCAACACACATACCCTCATTACTCCAGTGATGGAATCAATCCAATTTATCAAGGATCTTCCTCTCCTGCGCTGTCTTTCCATCCTTCCAAGCATGACATCCCTCTCAAAGGACTGATCTCACCTTGCAACATGTCCAAAGTATGTCAGATGGAGCTTCAGATTCCCTGCCTCCAATGAGCAGCCTGGCCTCATCCTCTCCTCAGTGGTGTAAAATATAAAGCAATTTAAGTAGTCCAGAATTAAGACTGATCAACAATTTTTGTTATGCAGATGACGCAACCCTGTTTGCGGAAACTTAGGAAGATTTGAAGATCTTGTTGTAGAAGGTCAAAGACTACAGCCTTCAGTTAATTGAAGCTCAACATCGAGAAAACAAAGATTCTCTCACCACTGGGTCTATTGGCAGCATCATGATAGAGGGTGAAGAGATTGAGATTGTTCACAGCTTTAGTTTGTGTGGCTCCACAATCAACACTCTTCGTACCAGTAGCCAGAAAATTAAGTGACAAATTGTATTGGGAAAATCTGCTGCCAGAGACTTCTCCAAACTACTGAAGGGCAATGATGTCAGTCTGGAGACTAATGTGCGCCTGATCCAGGCAATAGTCTTTGCAATCACTTGTTATGCACCAGAAAGCTGGACAATAAATAGGGATGATAGATAGAAAGAGAATTGAGGCCTTTGAGCTGTGGTGCTGGAGAAGAGTGTTGCATATTTCATGGACTGCTAGGAGAACAAACAGGTTTACCCTACAGAAGGTGAGAACAGGCTGCTCCTTGGAGGCAAGGATTCTGAAGCTTTGTCTGAAATACTTTGGACATATTACAAAGTGAGACCAGTCCTTGGAGAGGGACATCATGCTTGGGAGAGTGGAAGGACAGCCTAAGAGAGGAAGATCCTAGATTGATTGATTTAGTGACAGGGGTAGGAGTGTTGAGACAATAAGATCAGCACAGGATAAGCAGGGTTTCGAGCTGTTGTACATAGGGTCACTATGAGTTTCAGATGACTTGATGGCACATAACAACAACAACAACATATCTAACATTCTTCATGGATAATATTCTTCACATCACCCGACACCTTCTCAGGTCTTCCTTGTTCAAGGCCTCAAGCCTGTCCTTGAGATGTTTTTCTTTTCAATTCTGGTGGGATAGATTAAAGGTCATATTTTGGTTCTTGTGGATTTTTTAAGTCTTCTGATTTTCCTCAATTCTTATTTTGTCCGTCCAACATTGTGATTATTCATTCCTTCTCATTTTGCATCTGTTCACATCAACAAATGCAGATACTAAAAGCTTTACTTCATCCAAGTCATTCATGACTCTATCTTGAGGGGGCTGCATTTCTTCAGTCATATTTTCAGTCTCTCCAACTTGATGGTTTCTTCAGTTATATTTTCTATGCTTTCCAACCTGATGGGTTCATTTGTTTTTGTCCATAAGTTTTCCGCTTTCATTCAAAAGGTTTTACTGGTTGAATTTTTAAAGGTACATTACTAAATCCTTCTTCTTAGTCTGTTTTAGTCTTACAGTTTCATTAGCTTTCAATATCAGAGAAGCCACTACAGTACAGCAAATTAACAAGTCAAAAAGCAAAAGCTAGGTGAAGACTAAGATGTTATATGACTGATAGGAAAGAAAATTTGAAGGAATGGCACAAAGT
Organism: Elephantulus edwardii; assembly: GCF_000299155.1. Lineage (NCBI taxonomy): Eukaryota > Metazoa > Chordata > Mammalia > Macroscelidea > Macroscelididae > Elephantulus > Elephantulus edwardii. Next base: position 152,267 of record NW_006400066.1, on the reverse strand, counting down.
TCTTCCCAATATTTTAATGTCCATTGCAAAATATTTAAACCAAAATCAGTTCCCTCTCTGCCTCAACTGTTGAGGGGGAAGGAATCATGTACCCTGTCATGTCCACTGTTCTTCCTGAATAAGTAGCAGGAGTATATTAGTCCTCACTGTTAGATAGAGAGGTGAGAGAGAAAAGAAGAAGCAGCTGGTCCCAAGAAACAGAACAGCCTTTATTAAGTAGACCTGAGAAGGATACCAGTTGACTGGACACAGAGAAGATAAGGATAGTGTACAGGAAGAAAAGGTAATTTCCTTTTCTAGAGGCTGTTAAGGAGATATAGAGGGGATAGTAGTTTGCTCAGGAATTTGGGGCCAGGGGGTCCTGTCAGGAGGTATAAGCCCTAGGGCTTGGTAATCTAGAAGCCTTATCAGAATATGGTCAGTCCTTTTCAAGACATTGTTAGGTCTCCTCAAGGCACAGTCAGCCCTGCAGGTCAGGCCTAGAGGAACTGCTACATTCTTCCTCCACCCACAGTCCTCACTGCCTGCACCTTTTTGCCTGTGGGACAAGGCCTTGGGCCCCAGACCGAGAACCATATCCTCTGCCTCCTCACTTTTCTATGTCTCAACCAGTGCTACAGTAGTCTGGATTTGGAGTCTTTACATGACTTTGGGAAGTAATAAATGACCTTCTTTCAATTAAAAACAAAGAAATAACCCACTAATGGGATCAAGTATGTGTGTTGCTGTGGACAGTCTAGAGGGAACCAGCCCACAGTTAACCCTTCAGCAAGCTTTCAGAGGCAATAAATCACACAGAAGGAGACTGCCCATCCTTCCTCCATGGTGCAGCTTGTGGACTCAAATCTCATGCCTTTGTGATTGCAGCACAGCTTCTTACCAGAGCCCCCTCAGGAGACTGGAAATTGTCCCAGTGGATGTCCCAGTATATCTGTAATTCTAGTTAAATCATCAACTTTTTAGGAAGATTTTTTTTTCCTATCTATTTTGCTTTACATTTACTTTAAAAGCCAGTTGACATTCTCAAAATATTTTTACTTAAGAAAGGAAGGAAACAAAAATTATCTTTATTTTTAACAGTATCATTGGGAAAATACTTTATATAAAGCCAACTTGAGACAATAAATAATTCATGTAGTCTACTGGTAATTGGTGATAGGAGATGAGAACCACAAAATGAAATGTTCATCTTTACTATCATTTTCCAACTGAAATATGTTTTGTAGACACTAATGATACACAGACAGTAAAGTTTAATGATGTTTTGAATGCTGGTGATACCTGAAAGATACTTCAAGTTGTACAAATATTACAGGAGGATCACATGGTGAGCTGTCTGTTGAAATAAACATTACAGGATGGCTTAAGGTCAATTTAATTAAATATATATGGATATCTTTTTGTAGATACATTTCTCTAGCAACTGCTCAGTCATTTTAAAATCTGTTTACATCTCAGATAATCACTTCTGGGGAAAAATGGGAAACTGGTGTGTGTCACAAATTAGTAAAACTGTTCTTAAAAATTAATTAACCTTTGAGTCAATCAAGAATGCACCAGTAAGCTTCCATTTATCTGGGAATAGGGGTGCTGTTATTTTCCAGTGATTCTGTTAGAAGCTAAACCCTTCAAAGCTGGTGCTTAGACAAGTGGTATATCTCATATAAGAAAGAAGTACATTCATTAGAGTGAAAATTGATTAAATTGGTTAATTAAAGAAGCTACACTTGAAAAGAACCACCATTTCAAAATATCTAATTCTTTTCAGAGCACATTTATACTTCTTTAACATTTAGGGAGAGTGATTGCAAGGAGGAACCATTTCTTGGAAAAAGGCGTCATGCTTGGGAGGATGCAAGGACAGCGCAGGAGAGGAAGACCTCCAATAAGATGGTTTCATTCAGTGACTGGGGTAATGGGGGTAGGTGTGTCAGAGACAAAGAGATTGGCACAGGGTACAGCATGGTTGCGGGCTATTGTACGTAGGGTCACTATGAATCACAGGCATCTAGACAGCAGATAACAACAATAACAAAAAAAATTGTTTTTAACTATGAGAATGTTAAATACTGCATTATGGAAAAGTAAATACAGATACAGATAACTATATATTTTAAAAAGGCAGTTTATTAGACCTCTTCTACACCTCAATTATTTTATTTACCCATTGGATCTATTGTGAGTGAAAACTTTGTGAAATAAAGACTCTTAGCACTCAGCACGACAAAGAAAATATCTATTTTTAGTTCCGTTTCACTGAATGATGACACTTCACTTCACTAATCTGAGTAGGTTGCTTTATAATACTCAAGGCATTGTCATCCAGCTGCAGTTAAAAAATCACAATCTGAATTGGAAGTGGGATCTCAAAAGTATCTCACCAGATGGGATATTTTATTTATTCTTGGCTTCCAGATGCTACCAGGCTCCTTTTTTTCTGACTAGACTATTTCCTTATTTTGCATTGAACAGAGGTAGTTGCTCTTTTCACCTCTCCATTAAAGAAAAAAAAAGGTGGGTAGGTGATCCTGATTAACAACTAATTAACACAAAATTAACATTTTTTTCATTATTATATAGAACTGTTAATTGCCTATTTTTTGCAAACTACTGTAAGTATTATTGGTATTGAATGTGCATGTAATATATATGCATCATCAGACTGTTTTTTTTTAACTGCTTGATTCTGGAGCTGACCTAGGACTTCAGACAGCCAGAGCCTTTAGAGAATCCTTCTGTCTATATTAGGACCAGGACTCGGTTCGCTAAATTCTGTGTAAAGTCCTAATCAGAAACTCTAGATAGTAAGTGTAATTGAAGAATTGATAAGCACCTTAGTCTGAGACTATTCTTCCTGAGTGGACCTTAGAAGAAGAAGGCTTTAATATTTTGTCAGATAAACTCTACATAATTCATCCTAAAACTTTTACAGTAACCCTATCTTCCCTTTCCCTACTAATGAAATCTTAAACACAATTCATTACATAAAACATCAAAGCAAAGTAGCTCTGGAGGGGACAGAAACCTCAACTCTTTAGCCCTCCTTTTTGCGTGGCTAAAGTTCTTCAACATCTAAGTCCCTTTGCCCTCAAATATCTATTTCAAAAATATTTCAAGTGTGAACGGTCCAAATGCATCAGTGCTGTGAAGTGTGAAATACCCTGTCAGACATAAGTATGTCACTAAATAATGTAATTCATGTCTTTCTTCCCACACAAGAAGAAAGACTTCTGACTCCTCTGCATCTTAGTGTCCATCTATCATATTCCTTGTCAAAATATGTCTTGCTATCATACATGTCCATGCATATTGCATAATAATTGAAAATAATTTCCTATTTCAGTTGGATTGCCTTTAGAGCATTTGTTGGGAACTGAGAAAACATAAGTCTATAATTAACTAGTTGTATTACACTTTGCAAATGATATTTCTAGTTGTGTGGCATTGTATAAGCTCTTCTAGTCTTAATTATGGTGGTGGGCTAAATATTGTCCTCATAAAATGGCAAATGTTTTTTGTAATTTAACAATTTTTCATTGCAGATCAATTCTAGTTTTGTTTTCATTTTTATTTTCTTTTTGGTGGGGGAGTCAAAAGGTTATAATCCTGATCAATAATAGAATATAGTCAAGAGAGCTCCTTAAATGTGCACACAGTCATCACAGCAGCTTCAAGGCTTCAGGCCACTTTTCTCAAATTCTCAGTTTAGTGGCCTAGTTGGAAGAAATGGTGCTGCAATTCACAAAGTACATAGTTGGAATCCACCACCTGCTTGATAGGAGAAAGATTGGGAGTCTCCCTCTTCTCTTGCCATTAAATGCCTCTGAAAACCCACTGGAAGGTCAGCTAAGTAAGGGTCATGTCATTTCTGACTCACAACAACAACATTACAGGGTGTTAAAATAGAATGAAACTATTGTTTTGAAACTTTAAGATTCTTAACTTTGAAAGGTGCCTTAAAACCTTTCTCCAAATACTACAATGCTTTAAATTACCTTGAGTCAAAGTGGCATGGGGGCAGTAGGTAGGTTGGGGGAGGAGCAATGAGGAGCGGATGGTAGGAAGATTTATAGAAGAAATAAGTAATGTATCTCAAGATTTCATCCAAGTCAGAAGAGTATGTATCATTTCTCCCTAGTTTATCTAATAAGAAATTGGGTTTTCTATTTAATTATTCTTCTCTAATGACAAGCTTACTAATATAATTTTTAATAGGTATTGCAATGACAAAAAAGAAGTAATTTCTCCCATACCAAAAATTTTTGTTATTATTACTTTTAATAAACCCAGGTAATATGCATGCATATAAATTTATTGTGAAGCAAATATGGAAGTCTTTTTTCTCCTTTCCCTCATGAAATTGAGTTGGATAGTCAACTGCCTAATATCTTCGCATATATTTATACAATACCCACATCTTTTATGAATGTGTAGAAATTGATTATTTTTTAAAAAAACCAATGAGCTAGTAAAGCAAAATGAATTACTCTACTATCTTATCTTTTCTACTTAGCTATATATATTTTTTTATAAAAAGGGATTTCACAAAGTGATTTCTAGCCTTGTTTATCTAATCTCTGTCCTTGTAGAAGGACATTTCTATTCCTGTTTTTTACTATCAACACTTGTTATATGTCGAGAATGATTCATAGTGACCCTATGGACAATAGATCTTAACCCTGTAATCTATCAACACTACACTGTGATAAAAAGATTTAATTATACACATGTGTATGTGTTTATAACAGGAGAGCGTTGGAAGTGACAATAATTGTGAGTATGGTTGTTTTAATTTTAAAACAAAGTTTAAAAGTTCTAATTTATAATCCAAAAATGGTTTGTGAATGTGCATGTATTATCATAACTTCAGTTGTGCTTATTATCACTTTTGTGTCAATTTCAAAGAAAAATTTACTTTTATTATGGCTTTTATAAATGTTACTCTGGTTAGTAAGAAGGAAAATCTTGAATTATTTTTAATAATTCAAAAAAGATATATGTTACCTGTTGAGGTCCTTGTACTCTAGTTATCCAAGTAATACTAAAATACTCGCTGTCATCGAGTTAGTTCTGACTCTTTGTGACTTTCCATCAAATTGCTGACAGTATAAATCATAATAAGAAGAGAATACTCATCTTTCTTTAGAGAAACAACTGTTGGCTATGAACCTCTGGAGACACAACCATTTGGTTAGTGTTGTGCCCAGCGATAGTGCCCCGAAATGAATTTTGCCAATTCGTGTAAAAAACAAAGAGCCCCTTTATTCTGCAGATTATGTGCTCCACATATGGAGGCTCTCTCCCCTGAGTACCCACCGTGCACAAGGGAGCAAGAGAGCGAGACTCCATGCATCTCCAGCTTTTGAGGCCTTCCTGAGAGCTTCCGCTCAGGGCGGGGTAATTGGGAACATGGTTGGTCATTGGGGTACTCAGTCATGTGGGTCGGCTTCTGATTGGCGGGCTTATTCTGCCCGCCCCTCTCCACCCCATGTTTTGGAGAAGCTGCTTTCCAGTGTCAGGTAACCTCAGTTAATTGGTTGCTTCTAATCTGATAAGATGGTAGCTCCAGAAGACTTGCTGGCACCTCTGGGTTTACCCTGCTTCTGAAACTAAGAATTTTTATGTCCCCTAGTCTGCTTCTGGAGTTAATGATTTCTGTTCAAGGTTGAATTATGGTTAGGCTTTTGGGGGCGGGGGGGGGAGGTCTCCTCCAGACATCTGGAATGGGGATCCGTGCCATCCCCTCAGTTAGCATCACAATTTCATATGGAACCCAATAGGGTTCCAAGGTTTCCCTGCAGAAGAGCTGGAGGATTTGAGTCATATGCGTTTGGGTTGACTTTCTACCACTAGACAACCAGAGCTTATTTCCAGAACCCCTTACCACATCCAAAACATAATTATTATTACTTACCTTTTTTTTTTTTTTGCACTGAAACATATGAGGGAGAGAACTGTTTAAAAGGGGTATATGAATGGGTATTCTTGTCATTCATTACAGAAGTCCAAAATGAAGACTGCATAGTGGAGTGGACTTTGGGGGGTAGGGATTGCATAACAATGAGTTTTCCTTTCTTTTCAAGGAAAATAGTGAATTGGGGGAGAGGGAGTGGCTAGGGAGAAAAGTGAAACAATGAATGACTGGAAACCCTATGTATTTGTAAACTTTCATTAAAATTAATTTTAAAAATAAAGAGCAAGAATGTAAAAAAAACAACAGCCCATAATTCTTATAGCTAATAAAAAGGACTTTGGTTTGAAATTATTTTTACATTTGTAAAACTCATCTGTATTTAAGACATTACATTTTGGCACAAAGAAGTGATTGCATTGTTAATCCTATAACACTAGTGTCTTTCCCAGAGATCTTACTAGAATTATTAAGATTATCGAGAGAGAAAGAGTTAAGGCAGTCCTCAGAGAGCAGTTGCTAGCAATAGGAAAACACACACCTCCAACCAATATAAAAACAATAGCAACAAGAAAAGAACAAACAAACAAAAATGCCAAAAACAGCAAACTAATGTCACAGTCTCTAGAAGACAGGAAATTATAAAGCAAAGGGCTAAAATCAATGGAAATAAAACAGAAAATGACTGAAACCATCAACAAAACCAGGAGAGAAAAGGGGGGGGAAAGGGGATGGGGTGAAAGTCTCTGGGATAATGGAGGTTAGTGGGTGGAATGGGAATAAAGTAATGGAAAAAGTGCAATGGGGACTGAAAATATATACTAATAATAGACATAGGGCACTGGTAAATAATGATATAAAATGTAATGTATATGAGTGATTGTATAAATACTTTATGAATATAGAGGCAAAAATCTCCAACTAAATCAGTGGTTGCAAACAAACAAACAAAAAACCATATTAATAGGATTTTACACCATGACCAAATGGCATTTGTTTAGAAATGCAAGCTTGGTTCAACATTAGAAAATCAACCAACAAAATGTTGTTGTTGTTGTTATGTGCCTTTGAGT
>NW_006400066.1:141063-144278 GCF_000299155.1 Elephantulus edwardii | reverse complement strand
AGTTTGTTATGATCCACACAGTCAAATGCCTTTGCATAATCAAAATACATACCATTAATAGAAGAAAGTGAGGCTCTGGTGATTCAGTGGCAACAAATTATTCCAATCCAACTACTTCCTGGGAGAAGAATGGGTCATCTCCTCCTGTGAGATTAGCTGCCTTTGAAAACCAGCCTGAGGGTCAACTATGATGATACACAGCAACAGTAATAGAATAAAGGGAGTTCTGGTGGTTTAGTAATAGGGAGTTATACTGCCAACCCGAAAGTACTTGATTTCATTCCACCAACTGCTCCTTTGGAGAAAGATCTCCTCTCATGCAATCTTACTGCCTCTAAAAACCCACTAGAGGGTCAGCTATGAGTTGATTCTGATTTGCTGGTTCACAACAATAGAGAAAAAGAGAAAGAACCACCTGATCATTTCAGTTATTGCAAAAAATGATACTTGGTGAAAGAAATTCACAATCCCTTCATGATACAATAAGCTATAAATGCAAGGGAAATTACTTTACATGATAAAAAGTTTTTATTTCAAGCCCACACTAATCATTGTACTCAATCGAGAAAGATTAATATCTTCTCCCCAAATATTAGGAAGACATTAAGGATGTCCACTGTTGCTATTCTTATTCAATCTACTACTGAGACTATGCACCAAAACAGTTGTTTGTCATTGTTATGTGCTAAGCAAGAAAAAAAAAATTCAAATGTTATCTAAATTATAAAGGAAGAACTATATTTATTCCTATTTGTGGGTGATGTGCAAAGTCCTAAATATATGTCGAATATTTCAAAGAATGCATAAGAAATTTACTCAAGCTTATAAATCAACAAAGTCTCATTTTAGATCAACAACCAAATCAATTTTGACAATTTGAAAGCAAAGTTAAGAAAATGAATTGATTTACAATAGTATCTGAAGAGGGAGTGCTTGTGGCCTAGTGGTAAGAAGCTGTGCTGCAATCCCAAAAGCACATATTTTATACCCACCAAATGCTTTGCTGGAGAAGGAGGGGCAATCTCCTCCTTTCATACCTGATTTGATCCAATCAGATCTGACTCAATGGTACACAATAAGGAAAAAAAAATACTATCTGAAGAATAAATACCTAGGAATAAATGTAATCAGGTGAAAGACTTTTATACTACAAAATACAACTGAAAAAAAGGAAAAAATGGACCTAAATTTTAAAAAAAATAGGAGTTCATAGTGTAGGTGATTTAATATTATGATTGAGAATCATATATCTGGTAAACATTTAATTTGTAGCATGTATAAATAGTTTTTTATAATTCAATAACTAATAGAAATCTAATCCAATCATTAAAAATGACAAAAGCTGGAATAGATAATTCATCTAAGGAATTAAGCCCTTCAGAAGATTCCCAATGCCACGATGGAATACTATGCAGCATTCAGTAGCAACAGTTTTGAAAAATAGTATATAACTTTGGAGAGGCTAGAGAGAATTTTGATGAGTAAACTAATGTAGGCACATAAGACAATTATTATAAAAACAAAGATAGTAATATGTGAATGGATCTCCAAAGAGAAAGGGGAGAGGTCAGGGGGGCTGAGCAAGGTGAGGAGAGGAAATCATGGGTCACAGAGTCTGTTGATTGGAAGAGAGGGGGCAAAGAAATAGGAAAGATTCAGTGGAGTCTGATGAGTGGAGAAGAGGGGCAAAGGAGTACGAAACATCTAGTGGAGTCTGGTACATGGAGGAGAGGAGCAAAGGAATAGGAATGATTCAGTGGGGATCTGAAAAGATGGGGTAGATTCCAAAATGGCAGTGGTGGTGGAAACAATGAGGTGAGCTGCGGGAGCAGCAGACCACATGGAGCAGGGCCACCGTGGCCTTCTACAGACCTCTGTTTATTGATAATTGAATAGTTACACAGTTGATGACTGGTCTTTGGTGCAGATCCAGGCTGAACATCAGGAGATCAAGGATTCCCAGGGAGGAATGGGTGAGTCCTGCAGTTCCCAGCCCCCTGGTGCTGAGCCTGCACAGCTGCCACAGCTCCATGAGGTTCCGACTGCTGGACCCCAGGGATCCCCTTACCCGAGATGGACAGTAGGCACGCCCCCCCCCCCATGCCCCAGGGTGGTACAGTGGAGCTGCCACACCGCAGCAGAGTGGACTGAATGGTTCTGAGGAGAATTCTTGGAGCCAATATGGCAGCAGCGGCAGGTTGGGTTTTCCCTGGGCAGGCCAGAGAGGAAGATTACCAATACAATGATGGATGAGAGTCTCTGTGAGCTGTTTACGACTTGATGACTTTTAACTGTGGCAGCATATCTGAGATGACATATATTCTCAATGCACCACATCTTTTGATCTGCTGTCTGCCTTTCCCAAGAACTGTGTAGACGTGGAGGGGTGTATGTGTGTGTCTGTTCACCACTCTCAGGTCCCCTTCTCCACTTGCACCACTTATAAAGGGGGAGGGCAGTGACATCTACTTCAAATTATAGTATGATCACTTATGGGGGGGTAATGATGGTGGTGCCGGAATTGAGGACGCTGTCCCTGGCCACATGGTCTTCAGTGAGGGATGGGTTCCGGACTTGAGGGGGGGGACTTTGATGGAGGGGGTGTGCCAGCCAGCCCCAGGGTTGTATCACCTGGCCGGTGGGGCGAGCCAGTCCTCGGGGTGAGCTCCTCAGCCCTCATATTGCACCATCTGACCCCTGGGTAGAAAAACTGCCTAGGGTATACAGAGAATTTTATCGAGGCTACTTTCCTCCACCCTCTCCCCTGGTACACCTGTAAGTAACACCCCCAAAGTCCTTCTATTTGTAACTCACAAGTTTGTTCTCTCTAGATTTGCTCCCTTTTCTATAGGTAACCTAAACACTGAGTTTTATTCCAGACCTGACCCTTAACCCAATTCCAGAGACGAAAAGGAAGTACAACGGCCAGTTAAGGAAGCAAAGAAGGATGGAGCTTCAAGGTTCAGTCAGCCATCCCCACTAGACCCACCTGGGAAAACACTTTGCAGTCCAGAAGGGAGTAAATGTCAGGAAAACATCTTCCAACAGAACAAGAAGGCAAGCAGATTCAACCCAAGACCACCAGGAAGGTGATAGAGTGTGCTCCCTTTCCCCCTTCACATCAAAGCCTCTGTTCAGCATGAAGAAGCCAAAGAGTCTGTGCCCAATTCTCAAATGAGAAACCCACAAGTGAAAAAGACAGTTTGTTTAATCAC
>NW_006400066.1:138859-140738 GCF_000299155.1 Elephantulus edwardii | reverse complement strand
AAAAAAAAACAAGAAAAAATAAAATTAGGTAAAATAGATTCCCAATGACATTCGTTATTAAGAAACTGTTAATCAAAATCACAGTGAGATACCATTTCCTCATCACTCAAACTCAAACTCTTTGCAGTGGACTGTAAACTAACTAAAAGTTGACCCTCCAAAGGCATTTTGAAAATTATAAATCACAAGGTGGAGATTGCCCATCTTTCTATTTGTTGATAGATAAGAACACAGAGGTGCAGCCACTGGGTTAATAGCCCTATTCCCCATAGACAGCTATAAGAAGGAAAAAACAAAAATGAACATAACTAGTGTTAGTGATTGGTGGTAGTAATAAGATCAAAATTCCCTAAATATGCATCAGTTATAAAACTATAGTTATAAAACTGACATCAGTTTTCTCCTGTCTGCATAATAGGGTAGCTTGTCTTAGAAGTCTTTGTTTCCTTTCTTTAGTCATGTAAAATAGTTTAAGCTGTTTCCCTGGAGAGGAAATGCATCTTTCCTGGGTTAGCCTTTAACTCTTTGAAACTGTTTTTCCCAGTCATATATAAATTGTATCTTAATCTGTTTGTTTGCCAGGAGGGGAGGTGCACATTTCTTGAGTTAGCCTTTGTCTTTTCAGAGCCTGTGTTAACGGTCATGTGTCAACGATTTTGTAAGTTGCCAGTTTACTGGTACTTGTGTGTGAATTGTTTTGTTGTGGGGTTTTTTTTTGTGTGTGTGTGGTTTTTTTTTCAGATATGGAAATTCTTTGATTTTACTAACAATGGTGACTTGTTGAGTGAGTTAGTGTCTAACCCTGGTATAAAAGCCTAATGACTACTCCCAGATGGGGAGACAGTCTATGTGGAGGATCTCACTGATTTCTCCCAGATCTGTAATAAAGTGCTTGTGGATATTGCAATCCATCTGTCTTATTGGCAATTGACTATGAAAGAACCCTTTGCGTTCAGTGACTGGAGCCTTCATCATCGGCTGCTGAGATTACAGAATGATAAATTGTAATAAATCTTTTGTAAATTCAACAGAACTACTATATAACCTAGAAATTCCATTCTTGGTTATATATCCTATGAGATATAAAAAAGAGAGCACAAGAGAGCGAGGGAGAGAACTAAAGAAAGGAATTGGTCCTTTGGCAACATGGCCAAAGTATGTGTGATAGAGCTTCAAAATTCCTTCAAGGAGCAACCATGTATAACCCTCTTCAGGACAGATATGCTTGTTTTCTTGGCAGTCTATCATATGTTCAATACTTTTCTCCAACACTACAACTCAAACTCATTGATTCTTCTTCTGTCACCCTTAGGCCTGTCTCCATACCTTTTCATTCTATATGTGGGAGAGATCATTTGTAAGGCTGGACTTTAAGAAGACGAGTGGGACATTGGTACTGGAGGAAGATTAATCAACAATTGAAGTTATGCAGATGATACAACCTTCCTTGCAGAAACTGAAGAGGGCATGAAGGATTTGCTGCAGAGGGTCAAGGACTATAGTCTTCAATGTGGATTGAAGCTTAACATCAGGAAGACAAACATTCTCATCATTGGGCTAATTGGCAGTACTATGATGGATGAGAGATACCAGGGATGCGTCCTATCTCCATACCTTTTTAACCTGTATGCAGAACAGATTATCTGGGAGGCTGGGCTCTATGAGGAGAAATGTGGGGTCAAGATTGGTAGAAGGTCTATTAATAATCTGCATTATGCAGATGACACAACCCTGCTTGCTGAAACTGAGGAGGACCTGAAGCACATGCTGCAGAGTGTCAAGGAAGGCAGCCTCCAATATGGATTGGGGCTCAATGTCAAGAAGACAAAGATTCTCACCACTGGACAAATTGGCAGCATCAGGATGGATGGTGAAGAGA
>NW_006400066.1:129326-137051 GCF_000299155.1 Elephantulus edwardii | reverse complement strand
GGCACATAACAACAACAACAACAGTATCACTTTGAGCTCTAGTGGCCTAATGGCAAAAAGCTGTACTGCATTCCCTAAGGCACCCACTTTGAGGCCACTAGCTGCTCTGCGGGAAAAGGATGGGTAATCTCCTCCCTTGTGATTAACTGCCTCTGAAAACCCACCAGAGGGTCAGTTATGAGTTGATTCTGATTGATGGTACACAAACAACATCTTTTTACATCAGTCTCCTTTATTAAATTTTGTTTATCTTTTTCAGTTACAAAATATTGAACTTAATTTTCACCACAATGTACAGTCTAAATTTCAATCTGTTTTTGTTTGGGGTGTTGACAGAGTGGGTTAGACTGCCTTGGCAACTAGCATACACAACAGTAAGTCCAAATCTCTATGAACTTTAGGCCGGGATTTTCTATTGTTTAGAATAGAAATTATTTTTGTTAAATCCCACTTTGACCTTTTTTTATTATTTCAAAGACATAAAAAATATATAAAAGGGTTATTTTTAATAAATTATTTTTCCCAGTTAAGGAGACAATTATTAGCAAAGCAATGGCAACTATAAATTAAATGCCTCCGGAAAGAAATAGTGATTTGATTTCCTCCAAAAGTTACAGAACAATTTGAGATTCGATGCCTGATGTTCCCTGCAAGGTAGGTTGAAGCTTAAAACTGCAAAAGCCAAGTGTAGGCTGATAACCTACAGTGAATAGGAACCTCAGATCTTCTCCCTAGTAAGTCAGCAACCATGTTAGCGCTTTCTTTTCTTTATTAGCAAATGGTAGGAGTCCAGTTTCCAGAAAAAGTGAACCACAGATACAGGTGGAATAATGATTGAGAAGACAAGAATAGTATTGACTATGCAAGTATTGAATTAGCATCTGCTTATGAATCATGATACTTCCAGGCCTTTTCTCATCTGATAGGCCAGCAAGAACGTGCCTTTGCACTCATCAAAGAAAAAAAAGAAATATATATTATTTTCTTGAGAATTGTATTGCTTCAGAAAAGGATATTTTTCCTTTAAGATCTGACATTTTTATCCTCCAAAGAAAAAGGTGAGTTAGCTTAGTTACTGAATAATGCCATCTATTTAACAAAAGTCATGGCTGTACACTTGGGTCACATATTTAAAGACAAAGATAACAATAAATTCCAAATAACTTCCTACACCAAAGTAAAAGTTACCCTCAAAAGGGGAAAAATCAGACTTGGCACAAGAAGATAACACAGCAACAGCACCTGCACTGTGATGCTAAAACTCTATGACAAAATATTGGGGTACACTTTCAAAAGCACAATTTGGAATTAAAATTATGATCGGCAAATTTTCAAAAATGAAAATCTTCCTGTTATCCAATAAATGCCCACTCAGAATGGCCTCCCTCTGAATTTTAACGTGATAAGTCTTTACAGGAACATACTGCCCTCCTTTCTCATGCAGAGTGGCAAGTAGACTTTAACCATCCATCTTTTGGTTACCAGGCTATTATTTTACACATTATACCACTAAAATTTCTTAAATCAATATTAAGATACATTAAAATATAATAGAAACAGAAATTATGATGATGTTGTCATCGTGTACCATCAAGTGGGAATCCACCCATAGCAGACTTGCCAGAGAATTTTCTAAGGCAGTTAATTGCACAGAAAGAGATTGTTCATTTTTCTCCTTCAGAACAGCTGGTGAGTTTAAAATGTGTGCCTTTGGATTTACAATGGTGTTCTTCACTACTAAGCCACCAGATCTAATCTTTCCAGAAAATACAAAAATATATTAGGGAAATGTGAAAATATTCTTCTTCAAATTAAAACAAAAGCACACAAATTAAAAATGGTCATGCTGGTTACCAACTATGGAGTCAAGTACAGCAGTGATTTTGAAAGAGGTCTACAACTTTGTAATGTTCCCGTTTTGTTAGGCACAGCGTCATTGTGCATTGTAACCAACTCAATGCCACCTAATACCATAACAACAGCAGAGGAAAATGTTAAAAGAATGTAAGTATTTTCCAATTAGTCTCAAAAAAGAATAGCAAAGATAAAGAAGGAAGAAATGGAGATTATTCAATTGTAAATAAAGTAAAAACATGCACTATTCTTTAATTAGGAGAGCACCATTTCCAAAATTAAAGGATCTCTATTGTTCCCATTCCAAAGAAAGGTGACCCAAAAAAGTGTGGAAATAATAGAACAATATCATTGATATCACATGCAAGCAGGATTCTACTGAAGATTATCCAAAAACAACTGGAACAGCACATCAGTAGAGAACTGCCAGAAGTCCAGGCTGGGCTTAGAAGGGGTCATGGTACTAGGGATGTTTTAGCTAATGTCAGATGGATCTTAGCTCAAGTCAGGGAATACCAGAGGAATGTCTATCTGTGTTTCATTGATTATGTAAAGGCATTTGACTGTGTGGACCATAACAAACTGTGGCTAACCCTGAGAAGAATGGGAATCCCAGAACACTTGATCATGCTAATGCGAAACCTATACTTGGACCAAGAGGCAGTCATCTTGAAGAGAGCAAGGAAACACTGCATGGTTCAAAATTGGAAAGGGCATACACCAGGGTTGTGTCCTGTCTCCATACCTTTTCAACCTATATGCAGAACAGATTATCCAGGAGGCTGGGTTGTATGAGAAAAAGTATGGCATCAGGATTGGTGGAAGTTTCATCACCAGTCTGCGTTATGCAGATGACACAACTGCTGAAACTGAGGAAGACCTGAAGTGCTTGCTACAGAGGATCAAGGACTGCAGCACTCGATATGAATTGAGGCTCAATATCAAGAAGACAAAAATTCTCACCACTGGACCAATTGGCAGCATCAGGATGGATGGTGAAGAGATTGAGATTGTTCACAGCTTTAGTTTGCTTGGCTCCACAGTCAACACTCTTGGCACCAGCAGCCTCCTTTGTATTGCAAAGTACTGAAGAGCAATGGTGTCACTCTGGAGACTAAGGTGCACCTGATACAGGCCATCGTCTTTGAAGTCACTTGCTATGCATTAGAGAGTTGGACAATTACTAGGGAAGATAGAAAAAGAATTGATGCCATTGAGCTGTGGTGCTGGAGAAGAGTATTGAATATACCATGGACCAATAAGAAAACGAACAGGTTCAACCTGGAGAGAGTTAAACTAGACTGCTCCTTGGAGGCAAGGATTCTGAGGCTTCATTTGACATACTTTGGACATATTGCAAGGAGAGAGCAGTCCTTGGAGAAGGACGTTGTGCTTGGGAAGGT
This sequence comes from Elephantulus edwardii, assembly GCF_000299155.1. Classification (NCBI taxonomy): domain Eukaryota; kingdom Metazoa; phylum Chordata; class Mammalia; order Macroscelidea; family Macroscelididae; genus Elephantulus; species Elephantulus edwardii. The sequence continues at coordinate 133,794 of NW_006400066.1, read as the reverse complement.
GGGGAAGAACCTCTATGAGGTGGATTGTTTCAGCGACTGGGGTAATCAGGATGGGTGTGTTTCAGACAGTGAGATTAGCACAGGGCAGAGCAGGGTTTAGAGCTGTTGTACACAGAGTTGCTATGAGTCATAAGTGATTGGACGGTACATAAAAACAACAACTACTTCTTTGATCAGATCAGTTACTGAAAAGGACACCAATTTTATGTCAGACATTTGATTTAACCTTTGCCCCTAGTTTCTGAAAACAGCATATAGTGACGATAGCAATTAAGATATTATTTCTTTTCCAAGTGATCAGGAGGTCACAGTGTGTTACAGGTTGAGTTACTAACAAAAGGTATATGGTTCATATCCACTAGCTGGCTGCTCCGCTGGAGAACTCTGAGGCTGTCTCCTCTTGGGAAGAGTTAGAGCTTCAGAAATCAGTGAAGGTTCACCAGGAGGTAGAATCAAATTGACAACAGTGGCTTTGATTTGACTTTGGTTTTATTTCCCCAAATAGCCAGGCAATACTTAAACACATGCAAATAAGCAAGATGGTTTACAATTCACACTTTAGTAACAGATCTCTGTATAAGACAGACTCATAGACAGCAGTAAACTAGATAGTGCAAGTGATTCAAAGGGAAACCTTTGTATTGTAGTAATTTAAAAATTCCTGCAAACAGCCACCAGTGAAAGTTCTCAGGCTACTTTTTAAGTCATCACTTTTGTTAAATGATGAAAATGAAGTCCTAATTTTTGAAAACTCTGAGTTTTACTGTATTACTTCTTGGATACTTTCACATGCTTAATGACCTCCTCTATCTCAAAAATACTGTTGTGAGATTGGTTCCTTCCCAAAGTGACCCTCCATCAGGATTGTGAGGCTATAATCCTTGATGAGAGGAAACTTACCATCTTTTTACCCATAGAGTGGCTGGTGACTTAAAATTCTTGACCTTGCAATTAATAAGCTAGTGTGTTAGCCACTAAGCCACTGGTGCTCCTTTTCACATGTTTAAGGGTTCATAAATCACGAAGATAGAAATAGTTCCCAAATTTCCAATAACTGAATTGACTCCTAGACTCACTTCCCCCCAATACCACTATGATCAACAAAGGATGTTTAGGGGGAAAATGGTCTTTATGTTCCCTGTACAAATCCAAACGAACATTTTCATTAGCAAAAATCCCTAAATTTTTCTCCAACATCTTTACTTGGAATGGCTGACAGACAAGTGTATACTGGGGTAGTTGTAGCAGTGCTTATGTTGTCAAAGATACATCTTGGAGAACAAAGATACACCCTGTGTAAGGGTGGAGTGGGTGGGTAAGTGTGCAAAAGAGGGAAGGGTCTCATATTCAATAAGTTATGATACTTTAGCAAAGAAATCATAGAAGAGGAACTCAAAAGAAACAAGTCTAAAGTAAAATCCACTCTATAGAATAATGTAGACTCACCCTTGGTAAGTACTTGGATAAACTATATGTATAATTAACTTTTGGTTCCTGTATAAACTAACATTGTTGGTATGTGCCATTGAGTTGCTTGCTACTCATAGTGACCTTATGTACAACAGTCCTATATTGTGCTCTATTCCATGCCAATCTCATTGTCTTTGACACACCTACCCCGATTATCTAATCACTGAATCAATCTCATCAAGGGTCTTTCTCTCTTGCTGTCCTTCCAGCATCCCAAGCATGACATCCCTCTCCAAGGACTTGTTCCTCCTTACAATATGTCCAGAGTATGTAAGACAAAGTTTCAGAATCTTTTCCTCCAAGGAGCAGCCTTATCTAATATATGAAGTGATAAAGTCACTGTCATCCCTCATATATCTCTCCATTGTTTGCTAGGAGAAATATTAATTTATGAATAAATATTTCACTATGTGATATATATTTCCAACTATATTCTTATTTCATGTCCAGGTATTTAAGAGGATGCTCAAAATTATAATATCTAAATTAATATTCTGTCTATAATTAATCTTTGGTGTCTGTCTTCTAAATTAAATTTCTAACAATCTGAATTGTAACTGAGGAGCCATAGATTTTAATTAAAGTGCAGTTTCCAATGGTGTTGTGTACCATCGAGTCGGAAACAATCCATAGCTAAACTCCAGTGGGTTTTTGTTGTTGTTATTGTTGTTGATTGCCTTAGAGTTGAGCATAACTCAGAGCGACCCTATGAACAAAAGATTTGAAGCCCCTCGACTACTATCAACATTGATCAAAGTTCATAGAGTTTCTGCAGGCATGTTATTTAGGAAGTGGATGCCACTCCTGTTAGAGGCAATTAATCAATTAAAAGATAAAACTACACTCACTAAGGTTAAGTTCTCTATATTATATATTTGGGAGCTCTGGTAGCCTACTGGAAAAAACTGTGCTGCAATTGCAAAGGCATGTGGTGCAAATCCACTAGCTGCTCCATGGGCGAAGGATAGACAATATTTTCCTGTGTGATTGACTGGCTCTGAAAACCTGCTGGATGGTCAACTAAGATTTATTTCCAGCTTGACAGTACACAATAACATGTAACAAATTACAAGTCAATGAGAATTTATATAATAGTGTTTTCTGAGTCCTTTGGTCACACTTGGTTTGTTTTTAATCTCTAGTTTTCTAAAAAGTAATTGTCTGAGAAACATTGACTCTTCTGATTTTCATGTTTGGTTAACAAACTTGCGCAAGCAATGAAACGTTAGAGCCTTCAGCCACATTCGGCCCAATCATGCAATTTTCAGAAAAGCTCACACGGGCCAAATCAGCATGCAAATACTTTCATTTCTTTTATTATCACCCACACTCTCTCATGTCCAATTTAAAAAAAAGTCACTTATGCAACCAGGACAACTAGGAAAAAGAAAATAGAGCTTTGAAAGAACAGCACCTTGGAACAGGCTATAAATAGTAACTAATGTGAAGTATGGTTTAGAAGCAAATATTTGAGGGAATTTTATTAGAAAAACATGTGCAAGGGAAGTGGTGGCCAGTGACACAACTATATTCTGACACATACAGGATTGTCCAGTGAAGCTTACTTTTTCCCTACCATAGTTCTGTAAACGCAATACCAACTAACGGCTAAACACAATTGAAAGATTTCAAAGGAAGTGCATTTTGGTCACATACTCAGCTCCATTAGAAATACCTATTATAAAGAAGATTTACATTCAACTACATTGCAATAATTGGTCTTGTATCTCAAGCCAGTAAGCCCTAGGACATGTTGCTTATAAGATCAACCTCTGGGTATACCTGTCTCTATGTCTGCTGGTATCCCATCACAAATGAAATTTTATTGAGTGTCAATGTATACTCACACATAGATTCAACAATCCATTTTTGAGGCACAGTAAAATAAGTCTTCTAGTTGAATTAATATAAATTTAAATTCTAGCCTTATCACTAATTATGTAATGATTAGCGTCTTGGAAATTTATTTCCTTGAAACTTTAAAATAAATAACAAAGTTGAAATAAACATGGGTGTGCATATATCTGCCTCAGTGGCAGTTATGGCTTCTTAAGGGTATATTCCCAGTAGAGGAATTGCTGGATCAAATGATATTTCTATTTTCAACTTTTTGAGAAAGCGCCATACAGTCTTCCATAGTGGTTACACCATTTTACACTCCCATCAACAGTTCTTCCGCAACCTCGCCAGCATTTGTTGCTTGCTGTTCTGTTAAATTTTGCTATTCTGACTGGGGTGAGATGATAGCTGATAGTTGTTTTGCTTTGCATCTCTCTAAGAGCTAGGGATTTTGAACATTTTTTCGTGTATTTGTTGGCCATATGAATGTCTTCTTTGGTAAAGTGTCTGTTCATATCCTGTGCCCATTTTTCAATTGGGTTATTTACCTTTATCTTGCTGTGGTGCTTGAGTATTTTATAAATTCTAGATATAAGTTCCTTATCTGACATGTCATTACTAAATATCTTTTCCCATTCTGTGGCTTTCCTTTTTACTCTATTGGAGAAGTTTTTAGATGTGCATAGGAATATGATTCTTAGAAGGTCCCATTCATCCATTTTATCCTCTCCTGGTTGTAGATTTTTCAAGATGCTTGAAAGACTGTATATTCACACAATGGAATACTATGCTGCATTGAATAACAAGGAACTCATGTAATATTATTCAAAATCGGTGACCCTGGAGGATATTATGCTGAGTGAAATATCTCAGTCACAAAAGGACAAATACTGCATAGTGCCACTGTTGGAGACAGGACTGACATCAGAGTTGGAAAGAGACTAAGAAAAATTGTATACATTATGTATACTGTATTGAAACAGATGAGGGAGAGAACAGTTTAAAAGGGATATATGATTGGGTATTATGGTTATGACAAGAGTCCAGAATTAAGGTTACAATAGTGGAGTATGGCCGGGGCGGGGGGGTGGAATTTATACCAATGAAGGAATTTTTCTTTTACTTTTCAAGGAGAGGAATGAACTGGGGGGAGGGGGAA
>NW_006400066.1:120236-122461 GCF_000299155.1 Elephantulus edwardii | reverse complement strand
GGGAGAAATAACACTTCCTCATCTCAAAAAGTACTACACAGCTGGAATAACCAAAATAGCAAGGTGCAATGAGAGGTGCATAGACCAGTGAAATAGAATCAAGAATCCAGGAGCAGAGGGGTGAGAATGGGCAGAGGAGTATGGTCAATTGATATTTGATAAGGAAACAAAACTTATCACATTGGGAAATGAAAACCTCTTCAACAAATGGTGCTGCCCAAACTGGACTACTACCTGCAGAAAACTGAAGCAGGATGCACACCTTTCACCACTCAAAAAAATTAACCCAAAAGACAGACCAGAGATGTAGGGGTAGAGCACCAAATCATAAAGGTCATAAGAGACAAGATGAGACCAAGTTTAGAAGGCCTAGCTCATGGCATAAAAAGGCTGATAAACACAGCCAGAAATACTCAACCAGGAGGGCATAAAAGTGATTAAAGCAACCTTCTAAAGTTTAAATCCCTGAAAGCGTCAAAACCATTTTCCAACTGAATGAAAGAAAACTTGCTGACTGGGGTAGGAGGACCTCATTTGGAAATACCATTTCAGACAAGAGTTTCACATCAAAAGTTTACAGAATCCTACAGGGCTTCCACAAGGAAAGGAATATAGCATACTTACAAAATGGGCAAAAGACATGGAAAGACTTTTCACAGAGGAAGATATTCAAATGACCAATAGACACATGAAAAATGCTCAAAATCACTAACAATAAGAGAGTTGCAAATCAAAACCACACTGAGATACTATCTCATCCCGGTAGCAGTGGCAAAGTTTAACAGGACACCAAGTAATAAATATTGGAGAGAATGTGGCAAGATAGGAACTCATACACTGTTGTTGGAATTGTAAAATGGTACTACCATACTGGAAGACAGCTTGGAGTTTTTTCAAAATGCTGAACATAGACATATTACATTACTTAGTTATTCCACTGCTTGGAATATACCCAGAGAAAATTAGAACTGAGGCACAAACAGAAATTTGTATACCAATATTCACAGCAACATTATTCACCATAGCAAGAACATGGAAACAGCTCAAAAACACAACCACAATCTAATGCATTAAGAAATTGTGGTACATTCACACACTGGAATATTATTCAGCATGCAGAAGCAATAATTTGGAAAACACTGCATAACTTGGGAGGGACTGGAGAGTATTATGATGAGTGAACATAAGGACAAATAGATCATTATTGTAGAAAAAGAAAGATGACTAGTAAAACGTGTATGAATAAGGATCCAAGGCAGGAAGGGTAGGAGCAGAGGGGTGAGAATGGGCAGAGGAGTAATCACAGGGCTGAACAATTTGATGAATAGTGGGAGGGATGAATAAAGGAAATGGGAAAGATCCAGTGTGAAAAACAGTATACATGAACTTTGTAATTAAACCAGTACAAAATAAAAATTTTGTTTTTAAATCCGTAATTCATGAGAATGTTTGTATGAAGCACAATGTGAATAAAGAATAGTGTGCAACACAATGGAGAGAGAGAGATCTCCCCAAAGGGGCCAGGGGAATAATGTTGATAAAATATTGAAGGAATGCGTCATTGGGCTTATGAACATAGACTATGGTCTTGAAATACATCAAGATCAATTTTAATAACTTAGTTCATGATGAAAAGTTTGAGTATAAAACCATTATTGTAGAATGAGTATGAGGATTCAAGCAGGGGTGGAAACAGAGGGGTAAGGATGGAGGAAGGAAGTGTGCTTAGGGTTGCTCAATTCGATGGGTGAAAGAAATGGGAAGAATCTTGTGTGAAAAATAATGTATTCCAACTTTATAAATAAATTAGTATGGGAAGCCAATACTAAATATTTTTAATAAACTGAATGCTATTTCAGGATGTGGGGGAGGCATGGTTCAAGCTAGAGTTCACCCTGAGGCACTAAGGCAATCCTTAAGGGTTTACCAGATTCTTGCTAATACCTCCCTCCTGAGCCTAGAGGAAGGTTTTCAATAGAAAGAGCTTGGCTTCATTTGCATTGAATTCTCTTTGTGATTTACTTCCAGATAATTTTCAATAAAGATACAGGGAAGCTGGAATGGAGGTCTTCAGTTGAGAATTGCTTTTTTTTTTTTTCCATGTTGAACCTTATATTTTAAATATAAAGAGTCTGCTCCCTACTGTGAAACACCCTGGATTCAGTTCTCAGTTCTTCAGGTTCTCAGAGCAGCAGTAAGATGAGTCTCAGAATCATCATGAGGCT
>NW_006400066.1:117487-119786 GCF_000299155.1 Elephantulus edwardii | reverse complement strand
AAATAGAATTTTTAGTAGTGGCTAAGCAATTAAAAGCTTGTGAGAAGTTGTCCAAGGTGCAGTTATTGGTCTTTCCCAATCTAGAGCTAAAAATAATTTAGGAGTAATGTTTGACAATGGCTTTTATTAGGTGGGACTTGAGTTCCACTCATAGCCACCCTATGCACTAATCTCAACCCAGCACACTGGAGTGGAGTCAGAAGAGATTCAGAGCTGATTACCAGGGAGTTTCCAGAATCTGTAGATTGCATTGGAGGAGATTTCCTATCTTTCGCTCAAGGAACCATGATGGATTTGAACTTTCATTGCTTTTGGATTAGTAGTACAACTCCCAGTGAACTACTCCACTGGAAATTCCTGATCCTGTGTAGACCAGATCAAAATCTTGCTCAATCCTGTGTCAGCCTCACAGTCCCCACTGTGCTTAAACTCACTGTTGCAGTCACTGTGTTAGTCCTTCTCATTGAGGGTCTTCTCATCCTAGACAATCCACCTTAACAAGCCTACTCTATTGGTCCTCCTGAGAACAATCCCAGGTATGTGAAACAAAATATGCTCTTCTTCCAACACTGATATGCTTATTCTTTTAATATTCCACGTTGGCTTGATACTTTTAATTGATTAATTGAGGGAAAAATAAATTTTAAAAGGAACTCTTTCTTTTTGTATTAGAGTGTGTGTGTGTGTGTGTACAAACATGTATATAAATATCATTTACCATCAGGTTGACTTTGTGTATCATACAAAAATGTCCTCTGTGGACTTTTCAGTGGCAATTTTACAGAATCAAGTTGTAGAGGCTCTCTTTTAATAAGCCTTTGAGAGGACTCAAATTTCCACATTTTTTGTTAGCTGTCAAGCTCATTAACCATTGTGTCTCTGTGCACACAGATATAACGACAGAGATAGCCAATTACTACTGTATGGATCTAGAAATAAAATATATAGATTTAGGAGTTATACAAGCATGTTGTCTTTCTGTTATAGATAACATAGAGTCAGTAAATACTGACTTTTCCTTTACATTTTTATCTGTTTTTATTACGTTTTAATAATTACAACAGTACATAAATAAACATTTGAAGTCTAACAATTAACACGAGCTTTACAATTGCATTTAGCATGGAGTTACTCTTTGCTGATTATAGAAATCTCAATATTTTAAAGCACTTTTCAAGCACAATTAATAAATAAAATGGAAGCACTGAGAGTTCTAGAAAAAATAATGAAGGGGAAGTAAGATTGACACTAGGATTCATGCTTTTCATACCAACTCATAACCTTGTCATCTATAGTAGAAAACTTGCAAAGCATACTCAAATCAGACGTAAAAGTGTGAAGCACAGGGTTAGATATTTACATTCAGTGGACCGTTACTAGGCAACCAGAACTGGCAACCACTAGTACTCAGAATTAATTTTAGATATACACCTCTTGAGGGATATTTTAATTGTGCTTTATAAGAAAACTTACAGTGATAAATTTCCCCAGGTAGCTCAAATGGGAAAATAATATTTGAGAAGAAAAAAAATTTCTATTTTCATATAATAGTTATTAGAAAGATTATCACAACCTCACTGTAAATGTACATTATTTATTATATTTCCCCTGCCCTGCATTCTATTCTGTGGATGACAAGGTCAAGGCTTAATTTTGAATAGAACATTCTCCATTCCAGTTACATTCTCTCTTTTTTTGGTGCATATTTTTCTCTGTCCTTATAGTGGAAAAAAAATGAATATGATCCTTGTCAGTGAGATACTCTAAATTCTTCATAGAGTACATGAAGCTTACAGCTGTACTGTGTGGCAGGGACTGAGAGAATATGTGTAGTGTGTCATGAGAACATACAAAACAGGCAACAACTGAGGTAGCAGTGTAGGTGTGGGAGAAAGGAGGCTTCCAAAGACTTCCTGGAAGAAACACAAGCCTAATCTTGATCTTAAAAGACAAATAAACAAATCAAAATGCAGAAGAAACTCAATCAGAGGAGAGAACGAACAAACCAGAGGCAAAGAGAAAATGGAAAGCCTACCGTGATTAGAAATAGATTTTTAAAAGATTTGATGAGCACCACAATGTTCCAAGCACTGAAGAGTGGTCACTGGGGAGATAGAAGTTTAATAATCATGTCCTCTTGAACCCTGGATGCAGTAGGCAACAGAAAGGGAGCTTAGAGTTACAGTATCATTAATAGTGCAAACACTATGAAGTATATCTATTCTTGTGTCAATGGTTGGAATATGGTAAAAGTAACATTTATATATGCTTTATAGAATAAAATTTTTAATGTATTTAT
>NW_006400066.1:115122-117387 GCF_000299155.1 Elephantulus edwardii | reverse complement strand
TTCCTTAAAATTAAAAAAAAATAAAAAATAAAATGTTAAAAAAATAGAGTAAATAATGTTGTTAATATTAACATATTATCCCTGAGTAGCACAAACTGTTAGTGTAGTGACTTGATTGCCAAAAATTTAGAAGCTCAAATCCACCCGAGACACCTTGAAAGAATGATTTGTAATCTACTAAAATAGATAGATCGATAGATCGATCGATCGATTGATCGATCGATCGATAGATAGATAGATAAATAGCCAATCAAAACTGTCGTCAGTTGAGGTAATCTTTTTTTCCCCTTTTTTATTTAAAAATACTTTATCGCTATACTTTTCTTTGTTAACATTATGTTTTCTACAATCATTCCCATATTTTGTGTTTTATAAAATTAATCACTGTTGAACTATCCATCATTACCCAGGTTTTTCAGGTCTCTGCCAGATCTTTCACATTTCCTTTACCTCCTCCCTTCACCTACTAAATGGTGAAACCCTGTGATTTCACCCTTAACCATCCTTACCTTGTTATATCTTATTTTTTTAAATCTTTGTTGCTGAGTTCTACGTTGTATTCTATCATGTGAAGGTATCATAATGTCTCAATCCATTTGGTTATGATTATACATTTGGGTTGTTTCCATATTCTTGTGATGGCAAATAATGCTGCTGTGAACATTGGTGTACATCTCTGTTTCTGTCTCAGTTCTAAAATATAGTCTGAAATGCACCATTGGGAGAGGATAAAATTTATGAAAGGGACCTTCTAAAGATTTAATTCCTGTGTGCATCAAAGGTTTTTTGTGTGTTTGTTTGTTTGTTTTCCCCCAAATAGGGTAAAAAGAAAACCTACCAACTGGGAAAAAAGATTTGTCAATGACATCTCAGACAAGGGTATCAGAACGAAAGTTTACAGAATACTGCTGGGTAACCAGAAGAAAAAGACTGATAAGTCAATTACATAATGAGCAAAGACTTCATAGAGGAAGGCATTTGGATGGCCAATGGACACATGAAGAAATGCTCAAAATTACTGACAATTAGAGAGATGCAATAAAAATCACAATGAGATACCATCTCACGCAAGTAGCAGTGGCAAAGTTCAGCAGGATAGCAAGCAATAACTGTTGGAGAGGATGTGGAGAGGTGAGAATTCTCATACACTGTTGGAGGGATTGTATAATAGTTCAACCACTTTGAAAGGCAGTTTGGTCTTTCCTCAAGAAGTTGAACATAGAAACTCTGTATGACCAGTTATTCTACTTCTAGGAATAGTCCCCAAGGAGATTATCTTGAAAGCAACTTGTTGCTAGTTTAAAATTGTATAGACCTATTTATATGAATAAAATTATCTATTCAAATTCCTGACAATATCAAGTATTCAATAAATAACTATTGTTATTGTGTCCCATTGAGTTGGAACCAACCCATAGTTGACACTCTGGCAAGTTTCTGAGGAAGTTAATCACTTGGAGGAGATTGTCCATCCTTCTCCCATGAATCAGCTGGAGGACTTGAACTGCATGCCTTTGAGATTGCAGTGCAGCTTCTCACCACTAGGCTACCAGTGCTTATTTCAATAACTCACTAGTATTCTGATGAAGTCTTCTAAAACTAGAAAGATAATTAGAAGAAGAACACTTCTTATCTAATTAAATATCAATGATGACATTTTTTATGCTATAATACAATTATCTGGAAAACTACAAATATCAAAAAAATCCAAACAAAATCCACTGTGCTTGAATCATATATGATTCTGGTGACTCCACGCATAACAGAATCATTTGTTTTCTCCCTATAATCTTTATTTTTTGAAGATTAATAGACCTATCTCTTAAGATGCTATGGTCAAATCTGAACTGTTACCTTTTAGGTATATAGTCAAACACAAATTTTTTGTTACCCACTGACCTGAAAAACTGCACATACATGAGAAAATCCAAGTGTACAGATATGAGGCATGGCATCTCAATTACTTGTTATGTATCAGAGAGCTGGATGATGACTAAGGATGACAGAAGAAGAATTGATGCCTTCAAATTGTGGTGCTGGAGAAGAGTCTTGAATATACCATGAACTGTCAAGAAAACAAATAGGTCTGTCTTGGAGAGAGTGAGACCAACTCTTTCCTTGGAGGTTAGGAGTTTGAAGCTCTGTCTAGCATACTGTGGGGACATTGCCAGGAGAGACAGGTCCTTGGAGCAGGACATCATGCTTGGAAAGGTGGAGGGACAGTGCAGGAGAGGAAGATCCCATGATGAGATGGGGTTGGTATGT
>NW_006400066.1:101772-103827 GCF_000299155.1 Elephantulus edwardii | reverse complement strand
TGACCCTTAGTTGATCCTCTGGTGGATTTTCAAAGGCAGTTAATCTCACAGGAAGAAAGTGTCCATATAAATACCTACATCTCTATCAGGTTGTGTGGGAATTTTTGTTTTTTGTGTTTGGGGTTTTTTTTTTGTTTGTTTTTTGGTTTTTGTTGTGTTGTTTTTGTTTTTTTTCTGTTCCAAAGCAGCTCTGGTATCGACCTTTCCTTTTTCAGTGAAAAAACATTATTGTCCCAATTTGAATTATCTTCATGTTTGTTTATACGTATTAGTCCATTGTAGAAGTCACTACATTTTTAGTGTCTTCCAGCATATGGGATTATTCTTCTATCACTATATTAAACAATATTCTTTTGTGATCCATAAGATTTTTATTAGAAACTTTTTGAAAAAAAATCACTAGACCTTTTCTCTGAGTTGTTCTTACTCTAAAAGCTCCACTGAAACCTATCCATCATTAATAACACTGATGGTATTTTAAATACTGGTGATAACTCCAATATCATAGTAGCATACAAATCACCATCAAACTGACATAGGAGTAGTTAATCTGCATTAAAATCTGCGATAGAGAGTAGAGAAATAATTATTTCACATAAAAAGTTGCAAAAAATTTGAGTGTTACAAGATAAGTGATTTTTTTACAGGGGTCAACAGTTCATTCCTTATCATTTCATCTTGACTATCTTCTCACTGTGCCTGGACAAAAATTTCTCATTCCTCTAACCTATCCAGTCACGTATTTCTTTGTGAGTTATTTTGCTGTTCATTTGATACACTTTGTCTCCAAAACAATGAGACAAAATAATGAGCCTATGTTTAGCAGGAGCTGTCAAATTAGCAATATCACAAAGCAATAATCAGAGGAAATGAATCATGATCATGCTCTAGCAAGGGCTATTCCTCTGTGGAGCTATTAACAAAACCAACTGATTGGATCAGTATGCAGTTTTAATAAGCCAGGAGTAAACACACAGAAAATTATGTGGGAAGTGTTCTCTATCTTTTTAGAAGAATTCAGAAACATTGGTGTGAATATTTTGGACTCATGTCAAAGAAGTTACTAGCTGTATATATTTGAAATATTTCAAGAGTGACTCCACAAGGTTGTTATAAGGTGCCATAAAGTCTGCACAGACTCATAGCAACCTACGTACAAAAACAATGTAAGAATTTTTCTCTTACTTTTCAAAGAGAAGAGTGTACTGGTGGGGGAGGGATGGGCAGGGAGAAAAGTGCAACAATGAATGAATGGAAATCCAAAGTCTCTGTAAATTTTCAGTAAAATTCATAATAATAATAATAATAATAATAAAGAAATATGTGAGAAACACACACACACATGCCCGTGCAAAGTACAACAGAACCATGTCCAGTCCTGCACAGTCACAGTTGTGTTGGGGCCCATTGTTGTAGCCCCTGTACTAAACCTACAATTAAGGATCTATATTGTATGTGAAATAAATAGTCTTACCGTTTTTCACTACTTAGAGGGGCTACCCTTCTTCCAAGACAGAATTATCTGTTCTGGCAGTCAATGGATATTCCGTTTGCTTTGCCAACACCATACTTCAAGATATAAATTCTTTGGTCTTGTTTGTTCATTGTCCAATATGCATATGCAAATGCATATGCAAATGCATATGCATATGAAGCAATTGAAAATACCAAAACCTGGGTCTAATACAGTTTACACATCAAAGTGATATTCTTAGTATTTAGCAATTTCAAAAGGTCTTTGGGTGGAAGTTCTGGTTTCTTTAGGGTATATTCCCAGTAGTGGAATTGCTGGGTCAAATGATATTTCTGTTTTCAACTTTTTGAGAAAGTGCCACACTGCCTTCCATAGTGGTTGCACCATTTTACACTCCCAAGAGTGAATAAGGGTTCCAGTTCCTCTGCAACCTCGCCAGCATTTGTAGTTTGCTGCTCTGTTGAATTTTGCTATTGTTACTGGGGTGAGATGATGTCTCATGATTGTTTTGATTTGCAATTCTCTTAGAGTTAGAGATTTTGAACCTTTCTTCATGTGTTTGTTCACCATCTGAATGTCTT
>NW_006400066.1:100393-101672 GCF_000299155.1 Elephantulus edwardii | reverse complement strand
CATTAGGGTGTGAAATGCTATAACGGTTACCCATGGTGGGTAACCTTGTTTAAGACAGGTTTGGAAGCAGGAGTGGCATCCATTTCTTAAACAAAAGTGCCTCTTGAAACTCTGAATTTTGATAAGTGACGATAGTTATAAAAAGGCTTCAGGCCTTTTGTTCATGGAGTTGCTCAACTTGATGGCAATCAACAACAGGTTTGGTGAGTGGAGGAAGGGTCAGTGTTTCAGGATAACATCAGCTACCTTTGCTCTTCTTTCTTTGCTGTAGCTTTTATGGCAACAGTGTTTACTCTTTCTCTGTTCATGAAATCCTCTCAAACATTGAAATTCTAACAGCATATAAAGATAAAATCCCACCCATTACTTACCCAATCACTTGTTATACATATCTATTTGTAAATTGCCTTGACTGCATTACCCCCTAAATTCAGAAGACAAATTAATCAAAATTCCAGCAAAGTAAAATCTTTTCATGACCCTCTTGCTACAGTATTTTGTTTCACATATATCACCAAAAAAATATATGTTCTTAATAGTAGCAAAAATAAATCTTAATCTGGGTTTGTGCTTTGATTAAAAAGTCATCGGCAAGGTGGCTTATTACTAAAGTAAAAAAGGCTTCATGATACCATTGCCAGATATACTAATGTAACATGAAATAAAAACATATACGAATATGGTTACAAAATGTTGATGTTGCTATATGTATGTGATTGTTGCTTTTGTTATTGTTGCTATGTGCCATAGAGTCGCTTGGGACTCATAGAGACCCTATGTACAACAGCCCTAAACTCTGCTCTGTCCTATACCAATCACACTGTCTCCCACACACCCATCCCAATTACCCCAGTGACTGAATCAATCCACCTGATAGAGGGCTTTCCCCTCCTGTCTTGTCCCACCACCCTACCAAGCATGATGTCCCTCTCCAAGGACTGGTCCCTCCTTTCAAGATGTCCAAAGTATGTTAGACAGAGCCTCAGAATCCTTGCCTCCAGGGAGCAGCCCAGTTTTGCTTTTTCCAGGATGAATCTGTTTGTTTTCCTAGCAGTCCATGTTACCCTCAATACTCTTCTCCAGCACCACACACAGCTCAAAGACATAAATTCTCCTTCTATCCTCCTTAGTCACTGTCCAACCTTCTGATGCATAACAAGTGATAGCTAAAACTGTGGCTTGTATCAGATGCACCTTAGTGTCCAGAGAGACATCATTGCTCTTCAACACTTTGGAGAGGTCCCTAACAGCAGACTTTTCCATGGCGATATTGTTGTTG
>NW_006400066.1:61801-98923 GCF_000299155.1 Elephantulus edwardii | reverse complement strand
TTGTTGTTGTGTATCATTGAGTTGAAACTGACTCAGAGCTGACCCTCCAACAGGTTTTCAGAGGCAGTTAATCCCACTGGAGGAGATTGCCCATCCTTCTACTGTAGAGCAGCTGATGAATTAGAACTGTGTGCTTTTGGAATTTCAGTGCAGCTTCTTACCACTAGGCCACATTGTACTACTAACATAAAGTTACAGGATTCAAATCCATCAAGTGTATGAGATGATAGGCAGTCGGCTCTCTTTTGGTTTACTGCTTCAGAAAACCTACTGGAGAGTGAGTTTTGGGTTAGTTCTGAGTTCATGGTACATAGTTACAACAACAACAACAATAGTTAATAATCTTCAGCACGTTTTCATATATATAGTGACCACCTGAATATCTTCTTCGATGAAGTATCTTTACCCCTGTTCCAATTATTCCCTAATTGAGTTGTTTGTCTTTTTCTTGTGGAGTTACTGTAGTTTTCTATGAAGTTTAAAAATCAGTCTTTTGTCACATATGTTATTGCCAAATATTTTTTACCAATCTGTAGGTTTTTTCTTTAATTTTGAAAGAGGCTTTTACTGTACATAGGATTAAATTTTTAGAAAGTCAAAATCTTTTAGTTTATCCTCTGCTAACTGAACATTTTGGGTTGTTGGTTTTGTTTTTTTTTACTTTATACTGGTTTACATGCAAAGTTCATAAAGTTTATATACATTGCTTTTTACACCAGATCTTTCCTTTTTCCTTTACCAATCCCTCCCTCCACCATCAAATTGTGAGATCCTATGTTTAAGCTCCCTCCTCCTTGGATCTTCATACAAGTTCTACAGTAATTGTCCAGTACATTATTTGTCTTTATGAGATCATTAGTTTATTTCGCATAATATTCTCCAGTCCCTCTCATGTTAGGTTATAATTTACAAGATCATTGTTTCTGTGTGCTGCATAGAATTCCATTGTGAGAATGTACCATAATTTCTTAATCCATCCCATTGTGGTTGGGCATTTGGGCTGTATCCATGATCTTGTTATGGTGAATTATGCTAGTATGAACATTGGTGTACAGGTCTCTGTGCCTCAGTTCTCATTTTCTCAGAGTATATTTCAAGCAGTGGAATAGCTGGGTCATATGGAATATTTATGTTTAGCTTTTTGAGGAAGAGCCAAACTGCTTTCCAGACTTGTACCATTTTACAATCCCACCAACAATGTATAGGAGTTTCTTTTTCATCACATCCTCTCCAATCTTTATTACTTGCTGCCCTACTAAATTCTGCCACTGCTACTGTCTTGCAGAAACATTCTGTAGTTTTCTTTGTGTAGGTCTTTTCTATCTCTAGTTAGGTTCACTATTATGTATCTCAATTTGTGGTTGGCTATCATAAATGTTATTGCTTTCTTGGTCTCCTTTTCTGAGTTATCTTTGTTACTGTAGAAGAATAGCACTGATTTTTAGATATTGATCTTATATCTTCCGACTCCGCTAAATTAGCCTACTAGCTCTAACAGGTATTTTGTAGAATATTTGGAGTTTTCTGTATACATTATCATATCATCTGCATATATTGATAGTTTCACATCTCTTTGCCTATCTGGATGCCTTTTATTTACCCAGGAAGCACTTCCAATACAATATTGAATAGGAGTGGTGACAGTGGGCATCCTTGTCTCGTCCCTGCCTGCAAGGAAAATGTTTTATTCTTTTCCATTGAGAATTATGTCGGCTCTTGGTTTTACATATATACTAGACCTGTGTTCAGTTATCTGTGATGACTGAACCAGTAACATTCTATGACAGGTTTGGTAGGAAGAGCAACATTCATTTCCTAAACAACATGCCTCCAGAAACTCTATGAACTTTGATAAATGTCGATAGTGGTAGAGGAGTTTCAGGCCTTTTGTCCATAGGGTTGCTATGGGTTGTGCTCGACACAAAGGCAATAAAAAATAATGACACGTTGAGGAAATTCCCTTCTATTCCAATTTTACTGAATGTCTTAATCAGAAAAGGATGTTTGATTTTATTAAATATCTTTTTCTACTTCAGTTGCTAAGATCAAATGGTTCCTGTTATTTACTTCGTTGATATGGTATATTACATTGATTGTTTTTCTTAGTTTGAACCATCCTTACATACCTGTTATTAATCCCAGTAGGTCATGGTGATGGGTTGGTTTTGTTTTTGTTTTTGTTTTTTTGTTAAGGATTTTGCATCTATATTCATGAGAAATATTGGTCTATAGTTTTCTTTCTTGGTAATATCTTTGCCTGGTTTTGGTATTAGGGTCATACTTGCTTCATAGAATGACTCTGAATGTGTTACTTCTTTTTCAATTTTTTGGAATAGTTTAATAGGATTGGTGATAGATCTTCTCTTAATGTTTGGTAGAATTCAGCTGTGAAGTTATCTGGTCCAGGGCTTTTCTTATGGGGAAGTCTTTTTATGATCTTTTTAATTTCTTCTTTTGCAATGGGTCTGTTCAAGTGTTCTAAAGCTGTCATTGTCAATCTGGATAGGGCATAAGTTTCAAGTAATTTGTTCATTTCCTCTAGGTTTTCTAATTTATCAGAGTATAACTTTTCATAGTATTCAAATACTATCGATTTAATTTCATCTAGTTTTGTTGTAATGACACCTTTATCATTTCTTAATAGAGTTATCTCTGTCTTCTATTATTTTTCTTTTAATAAGTTTGCCAGTGGATTGTCAATTTTATTGACCCTTTTGAAAAACCAGCTCTTGATCTTATTAATGGTTTACATTTTTTTTCTGTTTCTTATCTCATTGATTTCAGTTCTTGATTTATAATTTCTTTTCTTCCAGATGCCTTAGGATTAGATTGTTGTTCTTTTTCTATTTGATGCAGACTTTGAGTTAAATCATTGCTTCCCCCTCTTTCTTCCTTTTTTATGTGTATGCCTAATGCTATCAACTGCCCCGAGATCTGCCTTAGTTCTGTATCCCGGAGGTTTTGGTAGTTGCATTTTCATTTTCGTTCATTTCAAGGAACTTTTTAGATTTCCATCTTTATTTCTTGTATAACCCAGTCATGTTTTAGCAGAAAGTTATTTAGCTTCCACATGGATGGTTTCGTAAGATTTACCCTCCTGTAGTTGATTTCTAGTTTTATGGAACTATGATCTGGGAAGATACTTTTAATGATTTCAATATTTTTTATAATATGTTGAACCTTGCTTTGTGTCCTAATATGTGATCTACTCTGGAGAATGCATTACGTGCACTTGAGAATAAAGTGAATTGAGTTTTAGTTGAGTGGAGTATCCTGAATACATCCACAAGGTTGAGTTGGCTGACTGTATATTTTAGATCTTCTACATCTTTGTTGAGTTTCTTTTTGGTTGATCTATCCTTTGGTGATAGTGGTGTGTTGAAATCCCCTACAACTGTTGTGGTGCTGTCTATTTCTTTCTTCAATTCTGTTAACCATTGCTTTATGCATTCAGGTCTATAATTTAGTGTATAAATGTTGACCAAAGTTATGTCTTCTTGATCTATTATGTCTTTAATCAGTACGTAGTGCCCTTCTTTATCTTCGATGGTGGTTTTTATTTTGAAGTGTATTTTATCAGAGATTAGTATTGCCACTTCAGCTTTTTTGAGATTGTCATTTACTTGGTATATGTTTTCCAGCCTTTGATATTTGGGTTTGTCTTTCTCTTCATTTTTTAGATGTGTCTCTTTTAGGCAACATATTGATGGGCTTAGTTTTTTTGTTATCCATTCTGCTACTCTTTTTCTCTTTATTTTAATTTTTCTCTTAATTGGTACACTTAATCCAATCACATTAAGTGTTTTACGTTTGCCATTTTGTGATGTTTCTTTTTCTGTTGTTTCTGGTTACTATGGTTATTGCACTTTCCTTTGGTGTCTCTGTGTGAAGGACTTTACTTAAAATGTCTTGTAGTTTTGGTCTTGTTTTCACTAATTCCTTAAGTTCCTTCTTTTCTGCAAAGGATCTAATTTCTCCTTTATATTTGATGGAGAGCTTTGCTGGGTTTAGGATCTTTGTGTAGCAACTGTTTTATTTTAACTTTCTGTATATGCCGTCCTATTATCTTCTAGCTTGCATGGTTTCTGCTGAGAAATAAAAAATTAATCTAATTGTTTTCACTTTGTATGTGACTATTTTTCTTGTGCTATTTTTAGAATTCTATCCTCATCTTTTAATCTGGAGAATTTGATCATGATATATTTTGATGTTTTTCTTTTGAGGTCCAGTCTACTTAGTATTCACTGTGCTTCTTGAATGTGGATTTCCCCATTCTTCAAAATACCTGAGAATTTTTCTTCTAGTACTTCTCCAACAATATTCTTAGTTCTTTCCCTGTCACTCCCCTGTTCTTGAATTCCAATCATACATATATTATGCCATTTGATGTAATTTCACATGATTCTATTGTTTTCTTCTTTTTACTTCTATCTCATCTCTGATTTTTCTTTTTGTATGGTTTCAGTGATGCTCTTGTTTTCCAACTCCTTGACTCTCTGTTCCATCTTTTCAGTTCTACAGTTTTGTCCTACCAGTATGTTGAATAGTTCTGCCATTTTGGTCTTAATATTTTGAATTTCATTTTCATGCTTTTCTGTTATTTCCAGTACTGTGTTGGCTGTACTCTCTCTTTTATGTGATAAATTTTTAAAGTTCTTGTATCTCTTTTTTTATACTATCAATTCTTTCTTCCATATTTTGCATATTTTTCCATAGCTGTTCAAGTTACTTCTCATCAACATATTTCTTACAACTGTTGTCTCTGAGGTATTTTACTTTTAAAATCATTTCTTCCATCATTTGCTTCTTTTTCTATAGCTGTTCAAATAAATCCACTTAAACATATTTCTTCTGGTTTTATCTGGGGTATTATTTGGGCCTGCATTTTTAGAAGGGTTGTTTTGTTTTTTCATGATGACAAAGGTAGACTGCTGCTTTCTTGACATTATATAAGTCTTTCCTTAGTAGATGTTAGGTCGTTGCGACTATATAGTGTTTCAGAATATGACAATATTTTGTGATAGACCCTTGTTTGTGCTGCTTCTTGGCCTGAGGCCCAGAGTGATCTACCCAAAGTACCTGAATGGGAAACTAGGAAGCCTGTTTCCCTTTCGAGAACTGGCATCTATACTTCACTCAAGCTGTTCCAGCAGTCCTGTTCTCTTCCCCTTGAGCTTAAGGGGTCCTTAGGCTCTAGCAGTGATCCTCCAAAAGTACCTGAATGGTATACTAGGAAGCCTGTATTCCCCTTCCAGAACTGGCATCTCCACCTCACTTGATTGGCTCCAGGTGTTCTCCTCCCTTCTGCTTAAGCCTAAGGGGTCTCTCATGGTATAGCCACACAGCAGTGATCCCCCAAATACATGAATAGGAATTGATGGCATACTGATTGACATATTTCAACAAACAAACACTGCTCTGGATGGGCTCACCAAATTGTGCCAAGAAATCTGAAGGAGAGCCATCTGGCTAACTCACTGGAAAAGATCTGTATTTGTTCTTGTTCCAAAGAAAGGCAATCCTACAGAGTGTGGAAATTATCAAATAGCGGCATTGATATCAAATGCAAGCAAGAGTCTGCTGAAGATTATCCAGAAATGACTTGAACAGAACATCAGCAGAACTGTCTGAAGTGCAGGATGGGTTTAGAAGAGGCTGTGGCACTAGTGATATTATAGCTAACGTCAGATGGATCTTGGCTGAAAGCAGAAAGTACCAGAGGAATGTCTGTGTTTCTTTGTAAAGACATTTGACTGTGTGGATCACAACAAACTGTGCCTGACTCTGAGAAGAATGGTAATTGCAGAATATTTGATTTTGCTTATGCGAAACCTATACTTGGACCCTCATACTTGGAGTGCCCTGAGGCAGTCATCAGAACAGAGCAAGGAAACACTACATGGTTCAAAATTGGGAAGTGTTTGTGCGAAGAATGTGTTCTATTTCCATATCTTTTCAATCTGTATTCAGAACAGGTTACCCAGGAGGCTGGGCTCTATGAGGAGAAATGTGGCATCGGGATTGGAGGTAGACTCTTCAACAATCTGCGTTATGCAGATGACACAACCCTGCTTGCTGAAACTGAGGAAGACCTGAAACACTTGCTTCAGAAGATCAAGGACTGCTGTCTTCCTTATGGATTGAAGCTCAAATAACAACAATGCTCTCTCTTAGAGAGCTCTAGTGGCTTAGATAAGGCCCTGAGCTGCCAACCTCAAATCATGTGGTTCTAAATCACCAGATGTCCCACAGAAGAAAGATAAGTGATCTTCTCTAGTGGATTCAACTGCTTCTGAAAACCCACTGGAGGGTCAGCTATGAGATCTTTATTCTGATTCGAAGGTACATAACATCATTTTAATATTTACATTAGTGATAAAAATTGTTGCAGCCAATAGATCAGGCCAGAACCAAGAGCGCATATAATTCTAGACAAGCAGAAGTACGAAGGCAGGAGACCATGCTCATCATGTACTTGCTGTCCAAGAGAAGAATCTAAATAACATAGACAATAGAGCACTTTTTTAAATGAACACACTCAAATAAGTGAAATGTGAAGAAACATAAAAAGAATAAAGTTTGTGATGCTAAATTAAAATTATATTTGGTAGGTGATGCAAAGACAGCCTGGATTTCTTTAGTCATCCCAGGAAAAGTGCAGCCTGATCTCTGCCTTAGATTTATTTATAATTATGCATGTGGACGTCTGTGGTGAGTTGCTACTCATCCAAAGGCTGCACATCTCTTCAGGCTAGAACCTGCCAGTGGCTGGAATCCATTGGCAGAGACAGGCAGACAGTTTCCTCCCATAGCATATCAGAGACTCTGACTCACAATTAAGAGTTAGAAACCCACTTGACAACAGTGAGTTTTGTTGAGGTTGTTTTAAATCCATATGGACGAAGGCAAATGAGTCCGCTGCTGCTGCTCTCAGGAAAACAAACAAACAAACAAACAAACTGGAAGAGCAATATTTTGTAGTATTCTCAGTTAAGATTGTAGTCTTCAAAGTGCAACATCAAGAAAACAAAGATTCTCACCACTGGGCCAATTGTCAGCACCAGGAGAGATGGAGAAAAGAGACTGAGGTTGTTAACAATTTCAGCTTGCTCAACTCCACAATCAAAACTTTCAATACCAGCAGTCAGGATATCAAAAGATGAATTGCACTAGGAAAATCTGCAGTCAGGGACCTCTCCAGAGTACTGAGAAGCTAGGATGTCAGTCTAGAGACTAAGGTGTGCCTAATTCAGGTCATGGTCTTTATAATTTCTTGCTATGTGTAAGAGTGCAGGACAGTGATTAAGGATAACAGAAGAAGAATCAATGCCATTGAGCTGTTGTGCTGGAGGAGACTTGATCATACCATAGACCACCAAGAAAACAAGTATTTCCATCTTGGGGTTTTTCCTTGGAGCCTAGTATTTTGAAGCTCCATCTCACATACTTTGGCCATGTGGCCAGAAGGGACCAACCCTTGGAGAAGGACGTCATGCTTGGAAGAGTGGATGTAGAGCACAGGAGAGAAAGACCCCAGATGAGATGGACTGATATAGTGACTAGGACAATGGAAGTAGGTGTGCCATAAACAATAAAGTTGGCTCAGGATAAGGCAGGCTTCAGAGCTGTTGTACATAGGGTTGCTACAAATTGCAGGCGACTCGACGGCATGTAACAACAACAACAACTCTGGTTTTACTGGAGTGATGGAATTTGAGAGGAAGACCATAGAGGTAAAGGGTCATTTTCATCACATCATCTAAAGTTATATAATACTAAGCTGATTTAGCACGTCTCAATTTAGATTTGATCTAATAGTTTTTGGATTTCTCTTCTACAAAGCAGTTCTTCCCATAATATGTTTTAAAGAAAGAAGTCACTATGCTAGCTGCACATTTTATTGAGTGAAATATCTCATTCACAAAAGGATAAACACAGCATAAGACCATTGTTATAAAGTGGGATTGATGCTGTAGGTGAGAGAACAAGAAAAGACTATATAGGTAATGAACAATGCACTGGAACAGATGAAGGAAATAAATGTTTGCAAGGAATGTATGGCTAGGGATTATGTGTATGACAATTAACAATCTGTTACAAGAGTGCATTGAGGAGGGTGGAAAATATGCATCAATTTGAATAAACGAATAAATGAAAATCCAACCTTTCTGAAAAATTTCATTAAAATAAAATTAAAATGTTTTAAAAAATATTGTTTCACCCTTAGAGGGCCCAGTATCCATATAAACCTTCCAGATTCTAAAAGAGGAGATATATCACTTCTCTCCATTCACTTGTTTACTTACTAATGCAATCATTTCTTTCTACCACTATTTCATATTGTGGATTAGAATGCAATATCACTTGATTTTGTGGCTCAAATTGTTTCAGCTTCAGTTTGCTCCTGTATTCTTTGATACATTCCCAATGTTGTGATTGTTTGCTTGTTTTTAGGACTTCCTTATGTTTTAACACCTCAGTATGGCAGCATCAGCTTGCATTTTAATTTCTCCATGGAAATCTAGATTTGTTATTCCTCTATGGAAATCTGATTATTTTAATAAGTGTTTTGTGATATCTCACTGTTGTTTTAATTTGCATTTCTCTAATGACATATATTGAGAAATTCATGCTAATTTTTCATCTGCATGTCTTCTTTGATGAGTTATTTGTTCTAGTAATTTTGCTCATTTGTAACTTGTTTATTGTCTTGTTGAATTTTAAGAACTTTATATAAATATATACTGATGAAAATATTTTATTAAAAACATATTTGCAGAAATGTTTCCTGATCTGTGACTTCCTTTTTATTCGCTTACCAGTATCAATTATACAACACAATTTTAATTTTTGAAAAATTCCATCTATTAGTTTTTATTATTTCATAAATTATGATATTAGCATGTAACTAGAAATTTGTTGCCAAATCCAAAGTTACATAGATTTTTTTTCTCTGTTTCCCTTTAAAATTTTTAGAGTCTTGCATTTTATATTTAGGTGAGACAGTGGTGAAATTGGAATCCACATCTATTGCTGGTGGGAATAGAAAATGGTACAGCCATTACGGAAAAGAGTCTGACAGTTTCCCAAAATGATGAAAATAGATTTATCATATGACCCCAATGATCATTATCCCAGGTATATATATTGAAGAAATGAAGGAAAGAACACAGAGAAATTTGTCCACTGATGTTAATTGCAGCACTTTTCACAGTAGCCAAAAGTTAAGAGAACTAAAATACCAACCAAATTATAAAAGGTTAACTATATCACCATATAAATATACAGTGGGGTATTAATAGTTATATAGCAAAATAAAGTTCAGATGTGTGCTACCACATAGATGAACCATGAAAATATGCTAGGTATCCTGAGCTTTAGTCTGCTTGGCTCCACAGTCAACACTCTTGGCACCAGCAGCCAGGAAATTAATAGACGTATTGCAATGGGAAAGTCTGCTGTTAGGGACCTCTCTAAAGTACTGAAGAGCAATGGTGTATCTCTGGAGACTAAGGTACGTCTGATACAGGCCATGGTCTTTGCAATCACTTGTTATGCATCAGAAAGTTGGACAATGACTAGGGAGGATAGAAGGAGAATTGATGCCTTTGAGCTGTGGTGCTGGAGAAGAGTATTGAGGGTACCATGGACTGCTAAGAAAACAAACAGATTCAACCTGGAGAGGGTTAAACCGGGCTGCTCCTTGGAGGCAAGGATTCTGAGGCTTTTTCTGACATGTTTTGGTCATGTTGTAAGGAGGGACTGTTCTTTGGAGAAGGACATCATGCTTGGGAGGGTGGAGGGCAGGCTCAGGAGGGGAACGCCCTCTAGGAGGTAGATTGATTCAGTGACTGGGGTAATCAGGATGGGTGTGTCGGAGACAGTGAGATTGGCACAGGACAGAGTTTAGGGCTGTTGTACATAGGGTCGCTATGAGTCACAAGCGACTCGAAGGCACATAACAACAACAACAACAACAACAACAGCATACTAAGTCTGTCACAGAAGTATGAATAATATATCATCTCTGTTTGATACAAAAAGAGTTGAGGGTAAGAGAAAGAAAAAAAGAAAGTAGTCCCAAGAAACTGATAGGCCTGCAGGGCTTACTCACTCCTGGGCAGCAACCAACCTGGCTTCCAATAGCCGGATCCAATCAGCAAGCTCCAGGATTACTTCCTCTGCCAAGCCCACTTAACAGTGCCTTCAGCTGTCACCAACAGCGCCAGTAGCTTCAGCCAATCATCGAGCTATAGGACCACTTGACCTTGCCAGAGACAAGCCCTTTCCAAGGAGTCTTTAAAAGCCAGTTCACTCTCCTCCTTGACCCATCATTCCTCTCTATGGCCTGGGGCATGGGACCCTTGTCCTGAGGCCCAAGAGCCCCAGTAAAAGCTTCTTCGCCCACTTTCGGTACCTGTTTTACATAACAGAAATGAACAGGTCTCTATTTCATGGTCTGAGAGAGACATCAAGTGACCGGGAGCAAAGAAAGTTAAAAATAATGGCGTGCAGGCAGTTAAGGGAATTTCCTTCTTATAGGGGACTAGGGAAAATGGCATTTCTTGGAATTCGGGGTGTTAATTAAGTTGGCTTTGAGCTTTTGTAATAAGGCTCAGAACCTTATCAGGATCCATTGTCTGGTCTTTGATCTGGCCACATCAGATGTTATCAGGTTTCTCAGGAAGTTATTAGTTCTACTTTGGTGGTAGTGGTGGTGGTGGTGGGGGGACTGCTATATTCTTCCTCCAGTCTCAGTAGTGCAACATATAGAAATCAAAGATTATTAATGATATTTAGGGGTAGAAGAGATCACTAGTTTACACCAAAGCTGGCAGAATATTTTAGGAAAGGATAATGGTAATGTAGGCAAGGGAAATTGTATTGGCAAATGCTTTGATATTTATTACAATGGAGAAAATAAGAAATCAAAATATGGTAATTGACTAATTTTTCACAAAAAAAATACTTTAAAAATTGTGATTTGTTTGCAAGTTTATAGTTTATTAACATTTTAAATAATGACACTGACTACAATCTTCATAATGTAATAACACTCTTCTTACTTCCTCCCTGAGTTTACCTTTTCCATGTGTCCTTTAAGCCCATCCCTTCCTTCTTTCAGAGTTTTATTCCTAGGCAGATGCTGCTCCTTGATCTCCTGTGCCTGTTAGTTCTAGAGGGTCCTATCTTCTTAGTGTTATTATTGACCTTGGCTGTCTCTTTCTCTTTCATCCCCTGTCAGGTCAGAATCTATTTTTAGATGATCCTCTATTGGATGTTCAGGACTGTAAATCATATAGAAGGAGATTGTCCATCTTTCTCCCATAGTTCTACTGATGAATTTGAACTGCCAGAGAAGCGTGGCCTTTGGGTTAGCAGAGAAGCTTCTTAATGAGCCATGTCACCAGATCTCATCCTGTGGATCAACTATCTATTTTTTGCCTTAAAATTGAGCCATGTGAATGGCTTAGGGCTAAAGGGTGCTTAAAGGTATCTTTGGTTCCACCGATAGACTTCCAGTCTTTATCAGACCATTAATTCTGATCTTTTTTGTTATAGTTTAGTTTTATATAATTTTCCAACTCTATTCAAGATTTCCTACTGTGTTGGTCAGGAAAGGTCAGTCCATAAATACATTAACCCACTTTTAGATGCATATTGGGGCTATTTTGGACTCTTTTGCTAATTTTCATCTTCTCAGCTTTGTCCTAAATAACTGAAATTGGTATTTATGAAGTATGTGAATAAATGAGAAACTTGCTTTATTTCACATCAGCTATTGTGAGCTTCTTCAAATTAGCTGGGAGAATAAATAATATATTCATAAAGTATGCAGAATAAGACATTTAAAATTATAGTTAGTATTCAAGGTTTACTTAATTTTGGTTCATTAATTTCATGGAATTTGTGAAAATTTTAGTCTTTATATTTTGACCATTTGATTCTATGGCTTAAAAAAACCCTCCTTTCAAGGAGGATATGTGTAAATAATTTCCTATACCGTCTCTTAAAAAAGTGTTCAGGCAGTAAAAGAATGTCTAGAGAAATATTTTTTTAGAAATATTCTTAAAATTACATTTATATCCCCACTGGCTCTAATTCCCTACATTGAAATATAAAGCAGGTATGAATTTCAACTTTTTAAAAAGATTATGTAACAGAATACTCAGATTCAATATCCTAGATTGTATTTTAGTTGACAATGATTAATTTTTCAAATATTCCCAATTTCCCTCACTTAATGATGTTTTCTAACCACATAAGTAAAGTTGGCTTGGACAGAAGTAATACTCTGGATAAACATAGGGAGTTACACATCAAATTGATGTTGAGACAAAATGAAAGATACTGTGGAGGTCAATTATCCCAACTAGACCTTTATTGGGCTTTGTGTTCCAGGAAATACTTGACTCCTCCTACACACAAACATAATAGCAAAAGCCATATCACAGATTGTTTTCAAAATTCCCCGAAAACAATAGAGCTTCATTTTAGAGTCATAAAGGTAGCTCTTTGAATTGAAAATTGCCTGGAATACCTAAGAGGTTTTGATATTAGTAGACCCCTGGTGATAACTGCTTACCCCATCATCACCTCCTGGAGTCTTTAGTAAGGAAAATAAGCTCCTTGGCAGAAAGCTTTACATTTTTGGGTACATTATGCTCTAACTCTTCTAAAAACAGTCCTGGGTGCACAGGTGTGTTTTGAGGTTCGTGAATAGCAAGAGTCTGAATCACCAGCATCACATTATGTGACTCATAGTTGGAAGAAATCACGACTCATTGAACTCTCCCCAAAGTTGTACACCTAATTTCATCTGATTCCATAGCTTGGGAGCATTAATCGGCTATTTGATTTACTTCTAGAGTACTTGTGTGAATTTTCTACTTCTTATTTCTTGGAACTATAAATAAAAAGCCTCTTGTTTTCTACTTGCCTTTAGTATATCTGTAGTTCCTTGGCATCTATTAGAACTATATTGATAAGGTTTGTATTACAATTCTCCTCTTTTCTTAAATAAATAAGCCACAATTTGATATTAACTTAGATTACTTTTATCAAAGATCATTCTTTATTCATTGACAACTTATTTATACTCTTTAGGCTTTAGAACTTTTAAAATGGCTAAGAATATACCCACTGTAAAACATAACACACAAAAGGCTATTGTATTATGACCATTATTGCAATGAAACTTTCTTGTTGACTACAATATCTTTCATTCAAGTCTTCTGAATACATAGTTGCTTTCTCTTTTTTAAAAATATTTTTTTATCGGGAAAAACATATTGGGCGTACAAGGAGGTGAGGGTTGGGGGCAGAAGGGTGAGCATGGGCCAGGATGCAGTTGCAGAGCTGCACAGTTTGGTCGGTGGGGGGAGCAGGTGAAGGAAATGATGAGGGTCCAGTGGGGACCAGATGCTACAGAGGAATGACAAGCATTTTCCAATAGTAATTAAACCAACTGTCTTATTGATTTGGGAATTGGATGCCGACTCTCTGGCTTCTTCATGCTGAACAGGGGCATAGATGTAAAGGGGGGAAGGGAGGATGCTTTATCACCTTACTGGTGGTCTTGGGTTACAGCTGCTTGCCTTCTTGCTCTGTTAGAAGATATTTTCCTGTCATTTGCTCCCCTCTGGACTGCAAAGTGTTTTCCCAGGTGGGTCCAGTGGGGATGGCTGGTTGAACCCAGAGGCTCCATCCTCCTTTGCTTCCTTAGCTGTCAGTTGTATTTCCTTTTTGTCACTGGCACTGGGTTCAGGGTCAATTATGTAGTAAAACTCAGAGTTAAGGTTACCTATAGGAAAGGGAGCAAACCTAGAGAGAACAAACTAGTGAGTTAAAAATAGAAGGGCTTTGAGGGTGTTGCTTTCAGGTTTACTGGGGGGGGGGGGGAGGGCGGCAGAAGGTGGCCTAGGTAACATTCTCTGGATATCCTAGGCATTCTTTTTTTTTCTTCTCCTTCCCCACCCCGGGGTCAGATGGTACAATCTGGGGACTGAGGAGCTCACCCTGAGGGCCGCGACAGTTCGCCCTGAGCCGGGGGCCAAACGCAGCCTGCCCTGGGCAGAAGGCCACGACGGCTCACCCCAGGCAGGGGGCCGAGGGCAGCCCGCCCCGGGCAGAGGGCCGCGATGGCTGAAGTAGTCTTTTTTTAAAAAAGAAGAAGAAAAAGTGTGTGTGTGTGTGTGTGTGTGTGTGTGTGTGTGTACCGTCAAATCTTTTTTACATTTATC
This sequence comes from Elephantulus edwardii, assembly GCF_000299155.1. Classification (NCBI taxonomy): domain Eukaryota; kingdom Metazoa; phylum Chordata; class Mammalia; order Macroscelidea; family Macroscelididae; genus Elephantulus; species Elephantulus edwardii. The sequence continues at coordinate 84,680 of NW_006400066.1, read as the reverse complement.
ATGATGTTGCCTGTCGGTTCAGTGGTGAGATTTTTTGTTTGTTTGACATTGAGATGCAATCCACCTTGAAGGCTACGTTCTTCGAAATTCTGGAATGAATGCTTCAAGTCCTCTTTACTTTTGGCAAGTAAGGTCATGCCATCTGCCTTACCCAGGTTGCTGATGAGTCTTCCTAAAATCCTAATGCTACATTCTTCTCCATGGAGTCCAGCTTCTTGAATAATTTGCTCAGCAGACCGAATGATTGAGTATGGAGAAAGAATACAACTATCATGCACAACTTTCTTCCTTTTAAACCATGTAGTATTTCCATTTGGAAGCAGGAGTGGCATCCACTTTCTAAACAACATGCTTCTGGAAATTCTACAAACTTTGATAAATTACAATAGTTATTATAGAAAGGCTTCAGAACTTTTTTTAATAGGGTTGCTTTGAGTTGTGCTGGACTCAATGGCAATCAACAACAGTATTCTCATTCTCTAGGTACAGGTTTTGCATGAGTAAAATTAAATGCTGAGGGATTCCCATTCTTTTCCATGCTACCTATAATTCATTATGATATACCCAGCAAATGCCTTGGCATGGTCAATAAAGCATAAGTATACATTCTTCTGGTATTCTTTACTTTCAGCCAGGATCCATCAGCAATGATATCCCTGGTGTCCTGGCCTCTTCTAAACCTAGCTTGAACTTCTACAGTTCTCTGTCTACTGTTCTGATCATTTTTGCATGATCTTTCCCAGTACTTTGCTTGCATTTGATATTAATAATTGTTGTTGATTGCCATTGAGTCGAGCATGACTCATAGCGATCCTATGAGCAAAAGGCCTGAGGCTTTTCTATAACTATCGACATTCATTAAAGTTCATAGAGTTTCCAGAGGCATGTTGTTTAGGAAGTAAATGCCACACCTGCTATTAATAATACTATTTAATAATTTCCACATTCTATTGGATCAACTTTTTTTTAAGTGGAAACAAATATGGATTTCCTCCACTCAAATGGCCAGGCAACTGTCGTCCAATCTTCCTGGCATCAACTGGTGAATAATATGTCCAGGCCTACATCTATTAGTTTACACATGTCAATTAGTATTTCACTGATTCCAGGGACCTTATTTTCTGCCAATGCCTTTAATTTAGCCTTAACATCTCCCTTCATTACAATTGGTTCTTGTACATATGGTGCTTCCAGAAATTTTTCAGCATCAGCCAACCCATTACTTTTGCTATAGTGATTTTGTGACTTCATGTTCTTTGCTGCTTCCTAGATTATTTAAGGTTTTACCCATAGCATCCTTCAGTATTGCAACTTTCTGCAGAAGATGCTTCAAGTCCTCCTAAGTTTCAGTGAACAAGATTGTGTCATCTGCATAGTTGATGAGCCTTACTCCAATTCTTCCTCGTAGAGACCAGCCTCCTGAATGATGTTCTGCTTACAGATGGAAGAGGTATGGAGATAAGACGCATCCCTGGTGTACACCTTTCCTGATTTTGAACCATGCTGTGTGTTCCTTGCTCTGTTCTGACTACTGCCTCCTGCTTCAGGTATAGGTTTTCTATGAGTACAATTGTGTGTTCTAAGATTCCCATTTTTCTCAAGGTTAGATAGAATTTGTTGCGATCCACATAGGCAAGTGCCTTTACATAGTCAATGAAATACAGTTAGACATTCTTTTGGCATTTTCTGCTTTCACTCCAGATCTATCTGACATTGGCAGTGATGTTCCTAGTGCCACAGCCTCTTCTAAATCCAGCCAGTACTTCTAGTGGTCTTCTGTTGATGTACTGCTCCAGTTATTTTTTTATAATCTTCGGTAAGATTTTGCTTGCATGTGATATCAGTTATACTGTTCAATAATCTCCATACTCTTTCGAGTCACCATTTTTTTTTAATGGGAATAAATGTGGATTGCTTCTAGTCAGCTTGGCAAGTAGCTGCAACAAACTCTGGTGTCAGAAATTGTAGATGGTACAGGATAGGAATGGCTCATATTGTTGTTCGTAGGGCTGCTCTGGGTCATACTTGACAACATGTAACAATCTGAAGTGTACTAACAGCCAGGATTATGGAGAGGGGGAGAAGTAAAAGAAGTAAGTCTTAGAATACTACTGCAATTATTGAATGTTTTTCTCATATTTTGTGGAAGAGCCTGACCAAGTTAGAAAATGTAGACCACAGTACAAAATTCTCCCAGACTCCATACTATATGAAGCATTGAGGGCAGATCAAGTCCCAACACTATTACCCTGAGATGTTAATTAAACCTTAGTCAAAAATTAACATGAGAATTGTGAACTATTAAGATTATTACCATGGAATTAAACTGACTACAATAATTAAAAGATCAAAAATCTATGATATAATGAGTTTGTATTAATGGTAGAAGAACAACTCATAAAAGAATAAAATCACCTGTGCAACTAGAAGAATCTAATAAATATTTTGGAGTTGTACATGTAGAAATTAGTAACGTGGTGCATGTTCTTCTGCATAAAATGTCAGCATCAACAAAAATGAAATCTTTTTTAAAAGTCATATGTAGCTATCTTTGTTTATGAACTGTTGAACTTGCATACCTTTTGACTCTGCTCTCCTGGGACGTTCACCTGAATGGCAGTCATATTCTGAGAAGGAAGCTGAAATGGAATGAAAGATGTCTTGTCTCTAAGTATCACCTGTCTCACAGTCAGATGTAAGAGTTGTTCTTCATAATTGTTAAAGTACAACAAATAAGATTGAACTTTTATAATGAAAAACATTAAAGAGCTACTTTTAAAATATGACTTAAAGAAACAAGAACAACAAAAGACACAAAATTTGCCCAGTATAAAATGATGTAAATCCACTATACCATTCCTACTACTTACTCCAAAGTAACCTTCTTTGTAGGCATCTCCTAACACAATAATTTTAAACAATACACCCTGCTTTAAACCTACATCAACTTATTGCCGTTATTATTTTTAGGTTGTTGTTGCTGTTGTTTTTATGTGCCATCGAGTCGCTTGCGAGTCCTAAACTCTTATCTGTCCTGTGCCAATCGCACTGTCTCTGACACTCCCATCCCAATTATCCCAGTCACTGAATCAATCCACCTCATAGAGGGCCTTCCTCTCCTGTGCTGTCCCTCCACCCTCCCAAGCATGATGTCCCTCTCCAAGGACCGGTCTCTCCTCACAACATGTCCAAAGTATGTTAGACGGAGCCTCAGAATCCTTGCCTCCAAGGAGCCACCCGGTTTAACCCTTTCCAAGATGAATGTTTGTTTTCCTACTAGTCCATGGTACTCTCAATACTCTTCTCCAGCACCACAGCTCAAAGGCTTCAATTCTCCTTCTATCCTCCCTAGTCATTGTCCAACTCTCTGATGCATAACAAGTGATTGCGAAGACCATGGCCTGTATCAGACACACCTTAGTCTCCAGAGAGACACCATTGCTCTTCAGTACTTTGGAGAGGTCCCTAACAGCAGACTTTCCCATGGCAATGTGCCTTTTAATTTCCTGGCTACTGGTGCTAAGAGTGTTGACTGTGGAGCCAAGCAAACTAAAGCTATGAACAATTTCAATCACTTCACCATCCATCCTGATGCTGCCAATTGGCCCAGTGGTGAGAAGCTTTGTCTTCTTTACATTGAACCTCAATCCATATTGTAGCCTGCAGTTCTTGACCCTCTGCAGCAGGTGCTCCAGGTCCTCCTCAGTTCCAGCAAGCAGGGTTGTGGCATCTCCATAACGCAGACTGTTGATAGATCGTCCGCCAATCTTGACCCCACATTTCTCCTCATAGAGCCCAGCCTCACGGATAATCTGTTCTGCATACAGGTTGAAAAGATGGAGATAGGACACATCCCTGGTGTATGCCCTTCCCAATTTTGAACCATGCAGTGTTCCCTTGCTCTGTTCTGACGACTGCCTCCCGGTCCAAGTATAGGTTTCGCATTAGAACGATCAAGTGTTCTGGGATTACCGTTCTTCTCAGAGTTAGCCACAGTTTGTTAGGATCCACACAGTCAAATGCCTTTGCGTAGTCAATGAAACACAGATAGACATTCCTCTGGTATTCCCTACTTTCAGCTAAGATCCATCTAACATAAGCTACAATATCCCTAGTACCATGACCCCTTGTAAACCCAGACTGGACTTCTGGCAGTTCTCTGCTGATATGCTGTTCAGTCGTTTTTGGTATTTTTAGGTACATCAGGTTAAATTCAATGCAATGTTATCCTTCATATAACAGCATGAAATAGTGCCTGGTTCTGTAACAACTTTATAATCTTTCCAATGCTGTAGTTTATTGTTGCAGGTACCATGTCAATTCATCTCATTAGGAGTAGTTATTTTTCTTTTCTTTTGTTTTTTACGAGTATTTCTTATTTGTTGATCCTATATTTGTCTGTCAGGCTTTACTCCAGGGACTCTTTCATCCTAATAATATGCCTAAAATTCTTGCCTATATTTTAAGATTAATTCATTCATTCTTTTTTGTGGTCCAGAATATATTCAATATTCTTCTCAACAACATAACCCAAACACATCAATCCTTCTTTGATCTTCCCTATTCACTGGCTAGCATGCATATAAAATTAAGGTTTGACCTACGTGTATTTTAATCCTCAAAACAGAAATATTTTTGCAGTGTCATAGAAGTAAGAAATTTAATAATTTATGCTCTTTGTTAAAAATATAAAAGTGAAAATACATGGAAGTATATACTCCAGAAAAATTCAAAAGGATTTAGAATAATAAAAGTATTTTATTTGTTCAACAATCATATAAATCACAGTTTCACAATTGTTCTTCTTTTATTGGTTTGCTTACAAAGTTCATATACATTGTGTTTCACACTCTTCTTCTTTCACATTGTGTTTCATATAATCATTCTGATGCATTATGTTTTATAAAATTAATCACCATTGGACCTTGCCCAACATTGCCCTTTTTGCCCAGATCCTTCCCATTTCCTTCCCCTCTCCCACCAAACAGTGTTCTTACATAAGTGTTCTTGCACATGGTTTATAGTTATGTAGCTGAATCTGGGGTTTTTATTCATAGCCATCTTTTTCATTCAAAGTCATTTGTCTCCAAAATATTAAGCTATTAATCAATTTCCTTGTGTCCTTTAGGTTTGTAAAAGTTCCTGTATTATGCAGATAAAGACAGTTCCCACATTACTTCAAACTTTCCCTCAGTGTCATTGGATCTATAGAGTCTCCTTTACAATTATCTATGTACTTGTTTTGTTTCAGTTTCTAAAATTCATTAAATGTTTTCTTATTTCCTTGAACTTTTGTATGTTGTTGTTGTTGTTATGTGCCATCGAGTCGTTTCCGACTCATAGCGACCCTATGCACAACAGCCCTAAACCCTGCTCTATCCTGCGCCAACCGCACTGCCTCTGACACACCCATCCCGATTACCCCAGTCACTGAATCAATCCATCTCATAGAGGGTCTTCCCCTCCTGCGCTGTCCCTCCACCCTCCCAAGCATGATGTCCCTCTCGAAGGACCCGTCCCTCCTGGCAATATGTCCAAAGTATGTCAGATGAAGCCCCAGAATCCTTGCCTCCAAGGAGTAGCTTGGTTTAATCCTCTCCAAGATGAATCTGTTTGTTTTCCTGTCAGTCCATGGTACATCATTCACCACTTGGCCAACTGACAGGAAGAGATCTATATTTGTTCCCATTCCAAAGAAAGGTGACCCAACTGAGTGTGGAAACTACAGAACTGTGTCATTGATTTCACATGCAAGCAAGATTCGACTGAAGATCATCCAAAAACGATTAGAACAGCACATTAGCAGAGAACTGCCGGAACTTTTGTATAGTGTAGTTAATAGATATCTTTTACTCATCTGTTCATCTTCAACAGCAATTTCATTGAGATTCAGGTTGGTGGAGGGCCTCCAGTTAATGTCTAGTAACTCTTTTTTTTTTCATCCAACAGGAAGCCATAACTATTATTTAACAATAGAAACAGTACAAGTTTAAAACCAAACTGCAGTTATCCCTTTGGAACACCAAAAAGAGTCCTCATTTTCTCAGATGACTACATTGTTAATCCCATAATAGCACTTACAATATCATTACTGTTGTTCTTCAGGGCTGAGATCACTTTTGCTCTGGACACATTTGCTTGTGACATGACTAACTCTACGTCCTTAACTTCAACGCCTCTTGGGTCAACCTCTTCCTCTTCACTCTCCTCTTGAACAGTTGGAGTTTGTGTGTTTTCTTGAATGTTTGAGACAGCTTAACCTTGAACTTGACTTTCTCAGCAGCTGCCAGCTGTGCTTGCTAAGATAAGTCCTCAATATTGGCTTTGCCAAAAACTATGTATGTATATGAAGCCAGGCTCTTAAAAACATCTGGTTTTGAGATGACAAAGAGGATAGTCTTAGACTTCAGGATAGTAACTCTAGTAACCCCTTTGAATTAGCAATATAGAATGAAGTTAAATGTGCAGAGAGGGGGCACTGCATGGTTTTTAAGAAACTGGGTTTTAAAATAAAATTGCATTTTTAATCTTTCTTTCCCTCATTGCTGTGGGATCCATTCCAGTACACACGTATCATACAGTACTAAGTAAATGACTGGGCTTCTGAAGTTGTAACTTTATAAAGTTAGACCTTTTCTTCCATTGGAACAGTTGATAGGTTAAAACACTGACTTTTCGGTTAGCAACAGAATACTTAATCACTTTCAATCAAAGCTCTTTTGTATTTGACACTATAGTAACTGCTAAACTCTGTCACTCAAGTTTCTTAGTTACTGAGAAGTACATGTAATAACACTATTAATTTCATAAAGTTGCTTTTCAGATTAAATAATTACTACCTATGCAACTTACTATACTGAAATGATCAATAGTGGTTATCTATTTAAAAATGACTTTCATGTTTTATGAGTTTGTATAATTTTTAATTTTGTAGCTACTTACAAATAATATAAAATATAATGCAAAACAACAGACTGCTGTATGTTTGTATTTCTTTCTTTTTTCCTTGAATTATTGGCAAACATGAGTTGCTCTAATATTAACATTTCATGATTTATGAAATGAATATAATGTACCTACTTTTGAGGTATATTTTATGAGTTTTTTTATTATCTTAAAGACAATAAGAGAATGACTGACTCACTAAGGTTTCATGTATCAGAAATTGGTTAAGGTGAACAGTGAGATAGTATCCAGCGTAGTCAGATAAAATTTATCTTTAAGGAATGGCGTATTGTGAAGGTATTGAATTTTACAAAAAATTAAATGAATCTAGAAGTCTAGAAATACAATATCTTCATACCATATCACTAATTCTCCCAGGTTGTAGCTTTGCTTTGTTATGTTATTGGCAACTTAACACCTGCACACAGTACTTAGTATTTTGAAAATGAGTCCAAATAGGCTGAGCTGTGCACAGCAGCTTCCTTCAAAACACAGGTGTTTAGGATCCAGCAAAGTAAACACAATCAGCAGTTTCCAAGGTTGAGCTGTACTGAAACATTTATGATTTTTTAAAACTATAAAGCTATCTAATGTAATGTTCTTGTTCTCATTCTATCACATACACATAGACAAATTATTTCTTATGAAACCAATAACATAAGGTAAGGCAGAGAAGAACATGATTCCATACTTTTTAAAATATCACATTAATATTTCTGTGTAATGAAACAATTTAAAATTTGCAATAGAATACAAAATTGAAGTTAAAGAACGTTATATAGTCTATTAGAAGCAGATAATTCTTAATTTTTATTATTATCATTATTCATTTTAATGTAAGTTTACAGAGATTTTGAATTTCCATTCATTCATTGTTGCACCTTTTTCTCTGCTCACCCCTCTCCTCCAGTTCATTCTTTTCTCTAAAAAGTAAAAGAAAAATTTTTTCATTGTTATACAATCCCTCCGCCCAAGTCCGCTCCACTATGCAGCCTTCATTCTGGACTCCTATCATGACTATAATACCTAATCATATATAACTTTTAAATAGTTCTTTCTCTCATATGTTTCAATGCAGTGTACATAATTTATCTCATCATTCTCAGTCTCCCCCCAACCCCGAAGTCAGTCCTGTTTTACAACAGGAGTAGTTAATTTTTAAAATTTTACATAATGTGATCTGTAATAACCCTTTTTACAAGAGAGAAGGTAACAGAAACAAACTGCAAACAACAAAATTCTCAGGATTTAAATTCTGTGTAAAGTTCAGCTGTATGTTTGGCCATTTAATTTAAAACAATTTGATTGAAGGGTATGGAAACTTAGGTTCAATTTATTTTTATTGTTATTAAATAGAATCTTATTCAGGAATGCTGAATGGAAAAGAGCCCTATGCATCGCAAAATATGTCTTAAAATATTGTATTTTAAAATGACAGCCATCAATTTATAGAGTAGCAAGTGCAGTACTATGAACTGTAATGTAAATCTAGAAGTTTCAGTCAGAATTCTTTTTATCTTGCCGGAAATAAGCTACTCTCCAATGCTGATGATGTTTCACAAAAGAAAACAGGTTAAAATACACACACTCACAAAAAGTCAACAAAACAACAACAAAAATCAAAGAAAAAGACCCATATCTGGTAGTATAGTGCTGTCATAGCTTTAAAAAAACTCATTGTCAAGTCAAAACTAACTCATAGTTGACTCTCCAGTAGATTTTGGGAGGCTGTAAATCACATGAAAGGAGTTTGCCCAGTTTTCTCCCTCAGAACCAAAGGTGGATTTGAGCCAGCAAAGAGGCACTTCCTCTGGGTTAGCAGCACAGATCCCCAGGAACTGAATTGCCAGAGTTCCCTACATCACAATTCTTAAGGGCTCTTCATGAACATGCAGTTGTCTGACATTCCATCCATTATATTACAGTATTCTTAGATGGGTATCTGTTATTCTTAAATCTCTGTAGAACAAAGTTTCTTGCCCCAGAAAAATGAAAATAGACATGAAATGAAAAATATTTTATACCATTTCAGTGACCAAAAATGAGATATCTGTGAAACACAATTACATAAGAACATACATACACAATGGAGAATCATAATAAATGTCCAAATGAGCTTACAATATGGGAGTTCTTAGTTGTTGTTTTTTTTTAAAAGTTAAAAGCATCTAATCTTCACGTAATGACTAAAAAACTAAGAATAAAACCTCAAATGAGCTCAAGAATAAACTGCATCAGGAGGTTATTGTCCTTAGCTACTCTAGGGTCAGTTTTGATACATAGCAAACCAATATAAAACCAAATGAAATTGCCTATTCCTGCATCACTCTCAACATCATCCCTGTGTTTGAGCTCATTGTTGGAACTGTTGTGTTAATCTATCTTCTTGATGGTCTCCGTTTTCTCATTGACTTTCAGTTTTTCTTAGCATGATGCTCTTCTCCAATGACTTGACTCCTCCTGATAATATTCTCAAAAAGCATGCATGAGAAGTCTAACTGAATCTTTCCCCAAAACAGATTTGTTTGTTCTTTTGCAGGCCATGCTTTATTTAGTATTCTTTGCCAATATCATATTTAAAACATATCAGGACAGTCAGTACATTATATTCTAACTTTTAAACTTGTGTGTTTTGTATAAAACTTACAGTCTCTCACAATGTTTTCCGGTAACAAAATTTCAATAAATGCTGGTATAATAAATGAACTAACAAATTAACCGTTTCCTGTGTGCAATAATTTATGAATACCTACTATAGCTTTTTATTAGCTCATGGCTGAACATTGAAAACAATTGTGTAAAAAGTCCTATGGTACTTTATAGATGCCATGTGACTAGAACTACCACTTTGTTATATTTATTTTTAGGTGTCATTGAGTCAACTCTGAATTGTAACAACCCTGTACAAAAAAAAATCATTGTAATATTTTGCTTTGTCATCCTGTGCTGCCTTGCTCCAGTGCAATCTTCAGAGTTTCTTCTGACACCCATTTTGGTCTTTTTTTTTCTCTCCTGTCTTTGTAATGACCATTTGCACTCTTCCTGGATGATGCATTTGACATCCTCCTACAACTCATTAGGTCTTCTCTCATTAGTGTTCAAGGCCTCAAATCTGTTCCTGAGATGACTCTGAAATTCAGGTGGGATGAACTCAAAGTCATATTTTGGTTCCCGTGGATTCGGTTTAAATTTCCTCAGCTTCAGCTTGAACTTGCATATGAGTAGTTGGTGGTCTGTTCCACAATCAGCTCCTAGACTAGTTTTCACAGCTGATATATTGAGCTTCTCCATCGTTTTTTTTCCCGCAGATGTAATTGATCTAATTCCTATGCATACCATCAGGTGAAATCCAGGTGTATAACCTGCATTTCTGTTTCTTATAAAGCGTATTTGCAATGAATAAGTCATTAATTATGCAAAATTCACTCATTCCATCTCCAGCTTAACTTCTGTCACCAAGTCCATGTTTTCCAATGACTGGAACAGCACATCAGCAGAGAACTGCCAGAAGACCACGCTGGGTTTAGAAGGGGTCGTGGTACTAGGGATATTGTAGCTGATGTTAGATGGATCTTAGCTGAAAGCAGAGAATACCAGAACTGTGTTTCATTGGTTATGCAAAGGCGTCTGACTGTGTGTATTATAACAAACTGTGGCTGACTCTGAGAAGAATGGGAATCCCAGAACACTTGATCATTCTAATGTGAAACCTATACTTGGACCAAGAGGCAGTCGTGAGAACAGACCAAGGGAACACTGCATGGTTCAAAATTGGGAAAGGTGTACACCAGGGATGTTTCCTCTCTCCATACTTTTTCAACCTGTATGCAGAACAGATTATCTGAGAGGCTGGACTCTATGAAGAGAAGTGTGGTGTAAGGATTGGTGGAAGATCTATTAAGAATCTGTGTTATGTAGATGACACAAGCTGCTTGCTGAAACTGAGGAGGACCTGAGCGCTTGCTAGGGAAGGTCAAGGACTACAGCCTTCAGTATGGATTGAGGCGCAGTGTCAAGAAGACAAAGATTCTCATCACCGGACCAATTGGCTGCATCAGGATGAATGGTGAAAATATTGAGATTGTTAACAACTTTAGTTTTCTTGGCTCCACGGTCAACACTCTTGGCCAGGAAATCAGTGTCCAGGAAATTAAAAAAGTATTGTGATGGGAAAGTCTGCTGTTAGGGACCTCTCCAGAGTACTGAAGAGCAATGGTGTCACTCTGGAGACTAAGGTACGCCTCATACAGGCTATGGTCTTTGCAATCACTTGTTATGCATCAGAAAGTTGGACAATGACTAGGGATGATAGAAGGAGAATTGATGCCTTTAAGCTGTGGTGTTGGAGAAAAGTATTGAATGTACAATGGACCGCCAAGAAAACAAACAGATTCATCTGGAGAGGGTTAAACCAGGCTGTTCCTTGGAGGCAAGGATGCTGGGTCTTCATCTGACATACTTTGAACATGATGTAAGGAGGGACAGGTCCTTAGAGAGGGACATCATGCTTGGGATGGTGGAGGAACGGTGCAAGTGGGGAAGACCCTCTATAATGTGGATTGATTTGGTTACTGGGGTAAAGGGGGTAGGTGTGTCACAGACAATAAGATTGGCACAGGATAGAGCAGGGTTTAGGGCTGTTGTACATAGGGTCGCTATGAGTCGCAAGCGACTCGACGGCATATAACAACAGCAACAACAATATTCAATCTCTATGCTAAGCAAATAATTCAAGAATTATATGAATAAAAAGGTGGTATCAAGATTGGAGAAAGCTCATCAATAACCTACATTATGTGTTTTTGTTGTTAGGTGCTATCGAGCATAACACATAAAGACACTATGAACAAAATATCTGAACCCAGTCCTGTCCTGCCCCATTTGCCCACTTCCTGACTCACAAGAGTCCATTGCAGCAGTCACCATATCAGTCCATCTGGTAGAGGGTCTTCCTCTCCTTAGCCGACACTCTACCCTTCCCAACATCATGTCCCACTCTAAGCAATAGCACCTCTTAGCAATATGTCCAAAGTAAGTCTGGCAAATACCATTCTTGCCTCCAAAGAGCACTCTGGCTGCACTCTCTCCAAGGCATATCTGCTTGTTTTCTTGGCTATCCATAGGATGTTCAGTGCTCTTCTCCAACACCACAGCTCAAAGATGTCAATTCTTTTTCTGTCATTCTTATTCATTGTCCAGGTCTCAGATGCATGACTAGTAAATAGAAAGACCATGGCCTGAATCAGATGCACCATAGTCCTCAAAATGACATCAGTACCCCTCAGTAATTTGGAAAGGTCCCTAGCTGCAGATTTTTCTAGTGCATTGCATCTCTTTATTTCCTGATTGCTTGTACCAAGGGTGTTAATGGATGATCCAAATAAGATGAAGCTGTTGGCAGTTTCAGTCTCCTCTCCATTCATCATGACCACTACCTATTAGTCTAGAGGTAAGCATCTTTGTTTCCTTTACATTAAGACACAATCCATACTTGAGGTTGCATTCCTTTATCTTCTTCTGCAACAAGTGCTTCAAGTCCTCCTCACTCTCTCCAAGTAAGGTCGCGTCATCTGTATAACACAGTTTACTGATGAGTGTTCCTCCAGTCATGATGCCATACTCCTCTTCAAAAAGTCCAGCTTCTCAGATAATTTGCTCAGCATATGGATTGAATAAGTATGGCGATAGAATACAAAACTGATGCACACTCTTCCCAATTCCAAACCATGCAGTGTTCCCCCACTCTATTTGCACAACATCTTGATCCAGGTAGAATTTTCTCATGAGCACAATCAAGTGCTCTCAATCAAGTGATTCCCATTCTTCTCAATGTCAGCCATAACTGTCATGATCACACAGTCAAATGCCTTTGCATAGTCAGTAAAACACAAATAAGACATTCTTCTGATATTCTTTACTTTCAGCCAGGATCTATCTGGCATCAGCAATGATAAAAGCTATTGAAAATCCTATGAACACTGAACAAAGCGGGTAGGTATATTAGTGTAACTGTAGAGCCCAGACTGGAAGTCAGTTGAAAAGAGGAAAATCAATAACAAACTTTGTTTTACAACTAGTACATGGAATGTATGTATGTAGCTTGAATGTTGGAAAACTGGAAATTGTTAAAAATGAAATAGAATGAATGAATATTGACATACTAGGCATTAGTGAGATGTGATGGACCAGCTAAGCCTACTTTGAATCAGATAATCTTATGGTATACTACATTACGTAGATGACACAATTTTGCTTGCAGAATCTGAAGAGAACTTGAAGCACTTGCATAAAAGATCAAAGACTACAGTCTTCAATATGAATTACATCTGAACATCAAACGAACAAAATTCTCACTATAAGACCAATAAGAAGCACCCTAGTATGTGAAGAAAAGATTGAAGTTATCAATAATTTAATTTTATTTGCATCTAGACAATAGCAGTCAAGAAATCAAACGAAGTGTTATTTTGGGAAAATCTGCTGTCAAAATCTCTCTAAGGTGCTAAAGAGTAATTATGTCATTTTGAAGACTAAAGTGTGTGTCAAAAGAGTGAGGGCAACATAGGGGTGACCATATCTGACTTTTGCCAATTTCGCAAAGGGAATCTGTCCCCATCAACAGCACAAAACCAATACCAATGAGATAATATATGTTCCCCACCCTCCTGTACCTATTTATACTCATCTCAACATCAATCTTAGTGCTTTACTGAGTCCCAATTCCAATGTGATAGCTCATGGACCACACAGAACTATAACGAGGAAGTCAAAAGGTTAATAATCATAATCTAGGTTAGTAACATAACACAGTCAGAATGGCTTCTGAAGTGTGCCCACAGACACCTCCGTCCTGAGCCTCATTGCTTTAGGCCAATGTTAACGAAGTTTTCAGTCTTGTGAATTGTTGGCCTTCAGGTCAGTTGTTCAACAAACTTGGGCAGAAGAACTCATTTACGATTCTGAGGGTGTAGCAGTCTCAAGGTTTCATCTCACATCAGGTCTCCAGTTCCCCATCTCATATCAGGTCTCTGAGTCTCTGCTATAGGTTGTTAGTCCTGTAGGCCCTCTTGCCTCTCCTCTTGCTTGCTCTTTTTTTAAATTATTTTTGGGGTAAAGGTTTTGGGGTTTTTTTTAGTGCCTAATCCACTCACTTTTAATGCCAAGACTAGCCAATCCTTTTGTTGATTGGTGAGACTAGTCAGTCCCTTTGTGGATATGCTAACATTCACTATTTGCCTATTCCCACTCATCTAACTGACAGTCAACAATAGCTAGGAAAGCCACTTTGAACAAATGTTACCTCCCTGATGTGCCTAATACAAACCATGACTTTTTAAATTTTCAATTATCTCCTATAAAATAAAATTAGGCAATGAATAAAAAATGGCAAAATAATGGATGCATTTGAATTGTGATGTTAAAAAAGAGTACTGACTGTCCTAGGGACTGCCAAAAAAAATTAATTTTGTCTTGGGGAAAAGCAACTACGGTGTTCCTAAAGAGGCAAGGATGGTGAGATTTTGTCTCACATACCTTAGGCATGTTGTTAAGATGGACTAGTCCTTGGTCTAGTCATTCCTAACATCACACTTGGAAAAGGAAATGGTCAGTGAAAGAGATCCTCAACAAGATGGAATGACACAATAACTGTAACAGTGGATATCAATGCATATCAGGAATGATAGGATGGCACAGGATAGGAAAAGGTTTAGATCCATTGTTTATAGGGTAACTATAAGTTGTAGTTGACTTAATGGAACAACAACAACAACAATGTGGTTGATTTGTAATTCTAAAAGTCTCTTAATAATGATGCAAAAACTAACACTACTTATCACCACATCAAAGAAATTTTTCAGATTAACGAAAAATTTTGACAAACTTGAATACACGTATTATTGGCATTGGATTATGTTCTCACAATATTAATGTTTATTAAATATTCATTAAGAACATGTCTATCATAATGTTTTATTCTAATCTGCTCATCTACCCAGATAGAAAATGAAATTATGCCAGGTATAATCAGGAAAAATTGCTTCTGCTCCCAATCTTGCTCGATGCAGTCATGATAGTTATCAAGATATTCCTATTATTAAAAAAATTTACTTTCCAAATATTTTTTGACCATCACTCTATAATAAGTACTCATCTCATGCTGAAAATACAATAATAAATAAGCTATTTGGCCCCACTAGTGACCTGACACTCTACCCCTTAAGCGTCCTTCAAACCTGGACCAAAGTTGGCTCCAAAACATAATTTTCAGTCAAATAACAGCAGGTCTAAAAAATTACCAATAACATCAGGGAGATATTCAGATCTTAAAATAACTGACTGTGTTAGATCAAAAGAGTAACACCAGTTATAAAGTAGAATTAGTGTTAATGGTTGAATGCAAAACTGATCTACATCATAAACTTTGATTTTTAATAATAGTGTTATTGTTTGGTTGTGTCCCCCCTAATAGAGAAACTTGGTCTCTCTTTATCATTTTAACACATTAATGACAATATTTGGGGTAATTTGTTTTTGTGGTATTGTATTTGTTGTTGTTGTGTTTTGGATTTTTTTTTAATAGAATAATGTTTATTTAGGTTTATGATATGTATGAAGTGTAGCTTAAGGTCTAGTCTAGTCTCAATATACTAGGATTTGAGGAAACTTGAGGTTTTATATTTCTGATTTTATTTTGAAAATGTGAAAGTTGACATGGATAAGAATAAAAGAAGTAAGCCTTTTGGGACTCTCTTTCAACCAGACCAGGTCAGAGTTCTTAGAAGTGACAATAACGGTGTGCTATAACAAAGCGTTTCAACACATTTGTGAGGATGGCATGGGGTTGGGGAGGGTTTTGTTCCGTTTTCTTTGGGGTTACTATGAGTCAGAGTCTGCTCAGTAGCATCTAACAACAACAATCAATCTCACTTCTGATATTCGTATCATTTAATATGCGTTTTGGACAACAGTTTGTTACTCTATCCTAGAACCCACTGCGATTGTGTCAATTCCTACTCATTATGATCATTTGTTGGTTTTTAAGGTTTTAACTCTTTATGGGAAAAGAATATCTCTCTTTTTCCTAGAGAGTGGCTGGTGGATTTGAATTTCCTATATGTTTAATATCAGCTCAACATACAATACACGAAGTCATGATTCTGCAGTATTTCCCTGTCTCTTAGTATTTGTGGTACTTTAACTATTTGGTTCATGATTAGTCTCCAGTCTTTGTTGTTGTTATGTGCTGTCAAGTTGACCAAGACTCCTAGGGATGCTATGAACAATAATTCTGAATCATGCCTTATCTTGAGCCAACCTTACTGTTTCTGACACACCTGTCCCCTAGTGTAATATAGTTCAGTGTATGCTTGCTGAAATACATCTTTCCAGTTCTCACATATTTCAGTATACTTACTTTCCTTCAGAGACAATATGCAATGTCTTCTTATTAAGAATGCTTCTTGTAAATTCGAAAACTATCTGCAGAAGGTTCAAGCAAGATCCACATCTCAGTCCATACACAAAAACCAACTCTAGGTGCATCATGGACCTAGGACTAAAACCAAGGACTATAAATTCCATTAAAGAAAAGCTTGGAAGAATTCTAGAAGTCCTAATCAACAACATAAACAGTCTTTCAAGCATCCTGAAAAATCTACAACCAGGAGAAGATAAAATAGATGAATGGGACAGTCTAAGAATCAAATCCTATTCACATCCAAAAACTTCTCCAACAGGGTCAAAAGGGCAGACATAGACTAAGAAAAAGTATTTGGTATGACATGTCAGATAAGGGACTTTTATCCACAATATATAAAACACTTGAGCACCACAACAAGATAAAGGTAAAAAATCCAGTTGAAAAATGGGCACAGGATATGAACAGACACTTCACCAAAGAAGACATTCAGATGGCCAACAAGCACATGAAGAAATGTTCAAAATCCCAACTCTAAGAGAGATGCAAATCAAAACAACTATGAGATATCTTCTCTCCTCAGTCAGAATAGCAAAATTTAATAGAACATCAAACAACAAATGCTGGCAAAGTTGTGGAGTAGCTGGAACCTTTATTCACTCTTAGTGGAAGTGTAAAATGGTGCAACCACTGAGGAAGGCAATGTGGCGCTTTCTCAAAAAGTTGAAAATAGAGATACCATTTGACCCAGCAATTCCACTACTAGGAATATACCCCAAAGAGACCATAAATGCCATCCAAAAAAGATATATGCACACTCATGTTTATCATAGCTTTGTTCATAATAGAAAGGAGTTGGAAAAAAACCTAAGTGCCCATCAACAAACAAATGGTAGAGAAGCTGTGGTATATTCACACAATGCAGTACTACGCTGCATTGAAAAACAAGGAACTCATGCAATATTATTCAAAATGGGTGACCCTGGAGGACATTATGCTGAGTGAAATATCTCCGTCACAAAATGGCAAATACTGTGTAGTGCCACTGTTATAAAACAAGATTGACATTGGGGTTAGGGGGAGACTGAGAAAGATGGGACAAATAATGTTTACTGCATTGAAAGAGATGAGGGAGAATACTGTTTAAAAGGGATATATGATTAGCTATTATTGTCATGACAGGAGTCCAGAATGAAGGCTGCATAGTGGGGTGGACCTGGGGGAAGGGATTATAAAACAATGAAAGAATTTTTTATTTTACTTTTCAAACAGAAGAATGTACTGGGGGGAGGGGGTGAAGAAGTGGGCAGGGAGAAAAGTGCAAAAATGAATTAATGGAAATCCACAGTCTCTGTAAATTTTCATTAAAATTAATAATTTAAAAAATTTAAAATGAAAGAATGCTGCTTGTTCTCTTAAGGGAGTTCTGATGACTTAGTGGGTAAGGAGGGGTGCTGTCACCCAAAACATGTTAGAATCCATGGACGAGTGATCAGCAGTCTCCTCTTCCACAATTTACAGTCTCTGAAAACCCATTGGAGGGTCAGCCATGAGTTGGTTCTCACTTCATGGTACATAACAGCAAAAATAAACTTTAAAAAAGAATTGTAGTAAATTGAAATGTCCTAGGCCTTTTAATTATTGTGGATACAGGAGGATATTCTTGTTCTTACAGTTCACACAGGTAAGGTATTTTAGAATGCCATGCTATCCTCAATCAGTTCTCAAATAGTTCATGGTGTGGAGGGGAGGCAAAATATAGATTAGTATACAGAGATATCACATGCAAGCAAGATTCTGCTGAAAATTATCCAAAAACATTTGGAACAATATGTCAACAGAGAACTGCCAGATGTGCAGGCTGGATTTAGAAGAGGTCGTGGTACTAGGGATATTATAGCTAATCTCAGATGGATCTTGGCAGAAAGCAAAGAATACCAGAAGAATGTTTATCTGTGCTTCATTGACTATGCAAAGGCTTTTGACTGTGTGGATCACAACAAGCTGTGGCTGACTCTGAGAAGAATGGGAATCCCAGAACATTTGATTGTGCTAATGCAAAACCTATACTTGGACCAGGAGGCAGTCGTCAGAACAGAGCAAGGAGACACTACATGATTCAAAATCAAGAAGGGGGTCCGTCAGGGATGTATTCTGTCTCCATACCTTTTCAATCGGTATGCAGAACAGATCATCCGAGACACTGGGTTATACGAAGAGGAATGTGGAATCAGGATTAGTGGAAGAATCATTAACAACCTGCGTTATGCAGATGACACAACCCTGCTTGCTGAAACTGAGGAGGACCTGAGACGCTTGCTGCAGAAGATCAAGGACTATAGCCTCCTATATGGACTGAAGGTAAATGTCAAGAAAACAAAGATTCTAACCACTGGGCCAATTGGCAGCATCAGCATGGATGGTGAGGAGATTGAGATAGTTAACAGTTTTAATTTACTTGGCTCCACAGTCAACTCTCTTGGTAACAGCAGCCAGGAAATCAGGAGACGAATTGCATTGGGAAAGTCGGCTGTGAGGGACCTCTCAAGAGTACTGAAGAGCGATGATGTCAGGCTGGAGACTAAGGTGCACCTGATCTGGGCTATAGTCTTTGCAGTTATGTGCTATGCATCAGAGTTGGACAGTGAATAACGCTGATAGAAGGAGGATTGATGCCTTTGAGCTGTGGTGCTGGAAAAGAGTGTTGAATATAACGTGGACTGCTAGGAGAACAAACAGGTTTGTCCTGGAGAGGGTGAAGCCAGAGTGTTCCCTGGAGTCAAGAATTCTGAAGCTTCATCTGACATATTTTGGGCATGTTGCAAGGAGGGACTGGTCCTTGGAAAGGGACATCATGTTTGGCAGAGTGGAGGGGAAGCGAAGGAGAGGAAGACCTTTGGTGAGATGGATCGATTCTGTGACTGGAGTGGTGGGAATAAGTGCATTTGAGATGGCTAGGTTGGCACAGGATAGAAGAGCATTTAGAGCTCTTGTACATAGGGTCGCTATGAGTCACAAGCGACTCGATGGCACATAACAACAACAACATACAGAGATAAAGAAACAAGAAGCAACGACACATACATTATATAAATAAAACTAAATAGATTTTTCCAAGGTTGCACAGTGAATGACGGAAGATTTAAGACAGACAATTAAATGGTGCAACCACTGTGGAAAATAGTGTGGCACTTTCTCAAAAAGTTGCAAATAGAGATACCATTTGATCCAGCAATTCCACTACTGGGAATACACCCTAAAGAGATCATAACCAACATCCAAGCAGATATATACACATCCATGTTTATCATGGCTTTGTTCACAATAGTAAGGAGTTTGAAACAACCCAAGTGCCCAGCAACAAACGAATGGGTAGAGAAGCTTTGTATATTCGCACAATGGAATACTATGCTGCATTGAAAAACAAGGAACTTATGCAATATTATTAAAAAATGGGTGACCCTGGAGGACATTATGCAGAGTAAAGTGTCTCAGTCACAAAATGACAAATACTGCATGATGTCACTGTTGTAGAATGGGACTAACATCAGCGTTGGGATAAGATTGAGAAAAACTGGATAAATAAATTTTGTATTCTACATTGAAACAGATGAGAGAGGACAATTTAAAAGCAATATATGATAGGGTATTATGGTTATCACAACAGTCCAGAATTAAGTTTGCATAGTGGAGTGTACTCAGGGTGGTGAGGGGGGGGGTGCGGGAGGATTGTATACCAATGAAGGAATTGTTCTTTTACTTTTCAGAGAGGAGTGAACTGTGGGGGAGTTCGGGGCAGGGAGAAAAGTGCAACAATAAATGAATGGAAATCCAAAATCTCTATAAATGTTCATTAAAATTAATAAAATATTTTTTTAAAAAAAGAAAGACATAAAAATTCTGGTGACTAGTCAAATCCTCACTGTTTACAGTAGCATAAAGAATAATGCATTGTTTAAATATAATAAAGTATTGCATGCAACTAAAGGATTCTTTGGTACTTAGGATAATATGAATTTACTTGTGAATTGATAACTGTGGAAAATGTAAACTAGGTAAAAACAACAAAATTCTTAACAGCAAATTCTAATCCATTTACCATAAATGCATTGGTTAAGACTCTATCTTGCAAGAGATGTGTCTTGCAAGAGATGTGTCTTGCTGAGAATTTTTATCTCCTACTCTACATCATTTTTTAAAAAAAATATTTTCTTTCTTTTTACATGGAATTCCCATAAATGAAATATTTTCTTAAATTTCAGACTTCTTTAGCAAACATTTGAAGAAAGCTCTTTTCTATTTTTTTACTGATATCTGACTGTACTGCTCCTTTCTTTTGTAGGAAGCCCACAGTGCAGATAGGTCTTGTTGTTGTTGTTGAGTACCACAGAGTTGTAACTAACTCATAGCTGACCTTCTGGTTGGTTTTCGGAGCCGGTAAATCACATGGGAGGAGATTATCTATCCTTCTCTGGTGGAGCACCTGGTGGCCTTGAACCACATGTCTTTGGGATTGCAGTGCAGCTTCTTACCACTAGGCCACCAGAGCTCTTAAAGAGAGAGGCCTTATACAAGCTTTATACATTCTCATACTCTATGGTATAATTTAGCATCTTTTGTGCCCAAACCACTCTGATTTAGCCACCACTCTATCAGAGATGGTGAGGTTGGCACAGGAGAGGACAAGGGTCAGATCTGTTGTTCATGTGGTCACTATATGGTAGTTAACTAGACAGCACTAACAGCAACAGCAGCTATTTGTGTGTTCTTAGCATATTCACAATTTTACTCTAGTACATTAATTTAGTAAATGAAGGAAAATGTAATTCAAGAAACTTTCAACACAGAACACTGTAGTTATGATTAGAAAAATAAAGACTCTCCAAAGTGCTGAAGAGCAATGATGTCAGTCTAGGTGTGCCTGATCCAAGCTGCAATCTTTTCAGTTGCTTGTTATGCATCTGAAAGCTGGAAAATAACTTAGGTTGATAAAAGAAGAAGAGATACATTTAAGTTGTGGTCTTGGAGAAATACTTCATGGACTGCCAAGAGAACAAACAGACAGGCCTGCCTGGAGAAAGTGCAACCAGGTGTCCTTCTTGGAGGCAAAGAATGATGAAACTTTGTTTCATATATTTTGGACACGTTGTAAGAAAGAGCCACTCGTTGGAGAAGGACATTATGCTTAGAAAGTTGTAGGGTGAGTAAAAGAAAGACCTTTGATGATATAGATTGACACAGCCACTTGTGACAATAAGGTCAAGTGTGTTAGAGATGGTGAAGTTGGCTCAGGATAGAGCAAGTTTGGGAGTATTGTTCATAGGGTCACTAAGACTAGATGGTACATAACGACAACAACAATACGTATTCAGGAACAATGGTGTTGTGGTCCATGAAAAGTTATACTGCTAATTCAAAGGCTATGTTTCTCTGGAGGTTCCAATCTGTGGGAGAAACAACCCCCATGCAATAACAATGGAAGGTCAGCTGTGAGTTGATGCTGACTCAATGGCAGTTAGAGAGAAATTGCCTAATCATTGGACTATATTGACAAATGCTTGTTAAGACAGTTACTATAAAGTCAATTAAACTTGGCAGACCCATGTATCAGAAGAGAACTGACCTCTTAGGGGTTTTCAATGGCTGGTTTTTCTTTTTGGAAATAAATTGCCAGATGATTCTTCCAAGGTGCTTGTGGGTAGACTCGATTCTCCGGCCTTTCAATAACTGAGTACATAAATTGACATTACTCAGAAATTATTGTAGTTAGTAATGCTGTCTAACAGTACTTCCATTTCCTCTTTCTAGCAAGTGCAGAGACATTTAGTTGTAATAAAATAAAAAATAATTACATGGAAGAATATTACTTCTACTTAAAATTATTATTGTTCTTATGTGCAGTCATGTCGCTTGAAACTCATAGCGACCCTATGTACAAAATCCCTAAACTCTACTCTATCCTATGCCAACATTATGGTCTCTGATACGTATTTCCCACAGAAAAGCCAAAGGTAAAATTACTTTTCTTTAAAATCGGTATATTGTTGTTGTGTTCTGTCAAGTCACCTGTGGCTTATAACGAGCCTGTATACAACAGCCCTAAACCCTACTTTATCCTTTGGCAATCTCATTGTCTTTGACACACATACCCTTGTTACCCCAGTCACTAAATCAATCCATCTCATTGATGGTCTTCCTCTCTTGTGCTGTCCCTCCACCCTCCCAAGCATGACATCCCTCTCCAAGGACTGGTCCCACCTTGCAATATGTCAAAAGTACGTCAGATGAAAATTCAGAATCCTTGTCTCCAAGAAACAGCCTGAACTTACACTCTCTAGGACAAACCTGTTTGCTCTCCTAGCAGTCCATATTATATTCAATATTCTTCTCCAGTACTACAGATCAAAGACATTAATTATCCTTCTATCCAGCATGGTACTGGTACAATGACAGACACATAGATCAATGGAATCGAATTGAGAATCCAGAGATCAACCCATCTATCTATGGTCAACT
>NW_006400066.1:56789-60071 GCF_000299155.1 Elephantulus edwardii | reverse complement strand
AAAGCCCAGAATCCCTGTGAATGTTCATTGAAACAAATAAAATTTAATAGTAATAAAAAAAAATTCTCCTTCTATCATCCCTAGTCATTGTCCAGCTCTCTGATGAAATTGCAAAGACCATGGCCTAGATCAGGTGCACCTTAGTTGCAAGACTGACATCGTTGCTGTTCAGTACTTTAGAGAGGTCTCTGACAGTAGACTTTCTTAATACAATTAATCTTTTTGTTTCCTGGCTGCTGGTACCAAGATTGTTGATTGTGGAACCAAGGAAACTAAAGTTGTTAACAATCTCAGTCTCTTCACCATCTATCATGATGCTGCCAATTGGCCCAGTGGTGAGAATCTTTGTTTTCTTGACTTTGAGCTTCAATCTGTATTAAGGCTGTGGTCCCTGACCTTCTGCAGAAAGTGCTTCAGGCATTCAAATAGGAAATAATTTACAGAGGTTGGTTTTTTATTTTATTTTATTATTTTTGTGTGCGTGTACCGTCAAATCAGATCTGACTGGTACAGGAGGAGATTGCCCCTCCTTCCCCCGCAGAGCATCTGGTAGATTCACAAATAGGAAATAATTTGAGAAATATTTCTCAAATTATTTCATATAAAATTACTATCTTTCCTTACATCATTTGACATTAAGAGGGTTTTTTTGGTTGTTTTTAAATTGTGTAAAATAACCTAAGGAATGATTGTCATGGTTACATTCGTTTTCAGTATTGTAAAGCAAAGTTGTCAGAAAAAAAATTATTTTAAGTTCTCACAGAGTACTTTATGATTTTTAATTATACTGACAGTTTCTAGAATTAAATTTTATAACTTAAAATACTAAGGATTAAAAAGAAATTCTGCCATTGAATTGTGTCAATGAGCATGCTATCTTCATTCCGGACCTCCATTTTAAAATCTGAAAAATGTTTTAATTTACTTATGTCTAAGATTTTAGAAATTTTTTAAAATTTTTTGACTCATCCTTAATAAAGCCAAAATGCTTAGCTTATTATTAGTTCAGTGCATTTTCATACTGAGATTAAAGATCAGGTTATTTTATCTTTAAAATTTCCAATCTGAGGTAGACTAATGACTTATGACAGAGGTACACAGACTGTCAAATTTCTCTAATTATAATGTCTAATTGTGGCTTAATAGTAAGAAACTTTGCTCTAATCCTAAAGGGACACAATTCTAGTGCACCAGCTGCTCTGTGGGAGATGAATGAGCACTCTCCTCCCATGCAATTTACTTACTGCATCTGAAAAGCTACTGGAGGGTCATCTATGGGTCAATTCTAATTCAATAGCACACAACAACAAACCCATGATAGATTGGGACATCTTAGCACTTTGAATTTATTCATTGTTGTGTGATGTGTCTGACCAATGAATGTAAGTTCTGTAGGTTAGGAGAAATGCAATCACAACCAATTTTATGGCACCACGGAAACTTTGGAGAAAAATTTTCTTTATGAATTTTGTGCTAATGTGTATGCATATGTGTAAGTGTTACTATTTGTATGACTGTTTACCTCCATACTAGATATGGACTAGAATCTTGGCAACAAATGTTTAGGAACCAAAATTGAACAAGTACAGATCAAGCACAATCTGCCTCCAAAGAGTTCTTTTTTCACAGACAGAAAGTTCACAAAAGATGATCTCATTACTTAAGGAGTAAACAAACAAAAAATTCCTTGCTCTGGTGAACCAGGAGTTAGAATTAAAGCTAATTAAAATTTAAAAAGAATTTAACAAAGATTTGTTTTCCAGGGAAAGTAGAAGAGTGAATAGTCAACTGGAATTGAGAAAGAACCTCAGATAAATGGTTGGGCATTAGAGAAAAACAAAAGAGTGAATAACAGAAAATTTTATAAAATAAATCTAGTAAAAACCAGCATATTATAGCAGTGCAATTCTTAAATAGTTCTGTGTTTTTTTTTTATCAAAGAAGTGTCAAATATATTGAAATATTGTGTAGGAAACCCTTAAATATTAATTGATTATGTAGAATTTGGATTCTAAAAAAAGTATTTTAAAATTTGCATCCTAAATTAGTTCAGTGTCAAGAAGACAAAGATTCTCACCACTGGACCAATTGGCAGCATCAGGATGGATGGTGAAGAGATTGAGATTGTTCACAACTTTAGTCTGCTTGGCTCCACAATCAACACTCTTGACACCAGCAGCCAGGAAACCAAAAGACATATTGCTATGGGAAAGTCTGCTGTTAGGGACCTCTCTAAAGCACTGAAGAGCAATGGTGTGTCTCTAGAGACTAAGGCACATCTGGTACAGGCCATGGTCTTTGCAATCACTTGTAACGCATCAGAGAGCTGGACAATGACCAGGGAGAATAGGAGAACTGATGCTTTTGAGATTTGGTTTGGAAAAGGGTGCTGAGGGTACCATGGACTGCTAAGAAAACAAACAGATTCAACCTGGAGAGGGTTAAACAAGGCTGCTCCTTGGAGGCAAGGATTCTGAGGCTTCATCTGACATACTTTGGTCATGTTGTAAGGAGAGACCAGTCCTTGGAGAAGGACATCATGCTTGGGAGGGTGGAGGGCAGGTGCAGGAGGGGAAGACCCTCTGGGAGGTGGATTGATTCGGTGACTGGAGCAATCAGGATGAGTGTGTCAGAGACAATGAGATTGGCACAGGACAGAGCAGAGTGTAGAGCTGTTGTACATAGGGTCGCTATGAGTCACAAGCGACTCGATGGCACATAATAACAATTACAAAAACAATCCTAAATTAGCTTCAAAATGCTCTTAAAATTGACTTTATAAATTGTCTCAGTGTAAGCCTCCCACTGAATGTACTTAAAAACTCATAGTAATATCTCAGCACTTGTAAAATATTTATTACGCTAAGTTAAATAGGAACAGGACAAACTATGGTAGGAAAAGCCAAAAACTTTAATAGCTGTACTTTCTGATATAATGGACCAACTTAGCTCTGCTAAATCAAAAACAAATTTTAAAAAAAGAACACAGATTTATATGTGTTATTTTAAGCTTTTTAAAAATTTACTAAAAGAGTAAAAAATTACAAGTATAAACTTGTATAAAGTAGATGATTTATATATACGTATATATATAGCCTGACTCTGAGAAGAATGAGAATCCCAGAACACTTGATCGTTTTAATGCGAAACTTATACTTGGACCCGGAGGCAGTCGTCAGAACAGAGCAAGGGAACACTGTATGGTTCAAAATTGGGAAGGGTGTATGCCAGGGATGCATCCTATCTCCATACCTTTTCAACCTATATGCAGAACAGATTATC
>NW_006400066.1:52360-55649 GCF_000299155.1 Elephantulus edwardii | reverse complement strand
ATATATATATGTATATATGTGTATATATATATAAATACGCACACACAACTCAATGATTTTTCCAATTAAAATTTATTATAGTTAAACAGAGATAGATGACAGACATTTATGAAAAATCAACTGCTGTCAGTCAATTCTAACTCATCATGGCCTTCCAATAACTCTCTGAAGCTGTAAATCTACATTGAAGAATGATATTTTATCTTTTTCCCAGGTGCTGTTGTGAATTCACATTAGTCATGAACATAATAATGTCCATTTGGGCAGTGTCAAAATACATATATGTTCTTGCTACTCCCCTTGGCGGCTAGGACTTTGAGGTTCCGCCTCTCTGACTTTGGGCACATGTTCAGGAGAGATTAGTCCTTGGAAAAGGACATCATGCTCAGAAGGGTGGATGGACAGCACAGGAGAGGAAGACTCCGGATGAGATGGATTGATAGAGTAACGGGACAATGGGGGTTTATGTGTCAGAATTAGTGAGACTGGTTCATGACAGGTAAGGGTTCAGAGCTGCTGTATATAGGGTTACTGTACATTGCAGATGACTCAATGGCAAATAAGAACAATAACATACTATGACAGATTTGGATGAAGGAGTGGCATCCACTTCCTAAATAACAAGTCTCTGGAAACACTATAAACTTTGATAAATGTCAATAGTTGTAGAGGGGCTTCAGGCCTTTTGTTTATAGGGTTGCTACGAGTCATGCTCAACTTGAAGACAATCAACAACAACTCTAAGTTTCTAGTGGGTCCAGAAATCTTATTTGGATAAAGAATACAACAGTTTCCCATACACAGCTCTTGTATCTTATGTTAGTACTACAAGGCATGTTTAATACCTATGTAAGTTCATAATACATAGGCATATTCAATGCATATGTAAGTTCATAATGTAAGAGGTTGAATACATATATAACCTATAATATTTATGTCTTGAGTTAAAAAAGTAAGCATCAACAAATACCCTTAAACCAATTATCACTGCTGAACCTCTAGCAGGTTTCCAAGACTGTCAATTGCCCATCTCTCTTCCACAGAGCCCTGATGGATTTGAACTTAATAGAGGAGCTACCTTTCGGTTAACAGCACAACTCTTTCTCAATTATAAATACCTGTTACTAGCTTATGCATATACTGTCTTGCATTTCAAATCTTAAGCATTTACTTATATAGTGGTGTGTGCTTTGATTAGTAAATAGCACCATTCAGTCTTGTTTCATGTGACTTATAAGTGTTGTAACAACTCTGTTTCAATTTTCTACATACATACACACACACACACACACACACAGAGAGAGAGAGAGAGAGAGAAGTGAGGGGAGAGGAAGAAAGAGAAAGAGAGCCCACTATTTCTCAACACGTAGTGTACTTTAAGCAATATCCATCATACTATCTAAAATAGTGAACTATGTGATTTGGTTGTTGTGTGAAGTCCAAGTCTGGTCTTCCTTTTTCCTTAAGTATCTTGAACAATGAGTGACCACTAATGTGCCAGGAGGCAGTCACTTTTGTGTTTGACCCTCAAAACCTATCATTAATGATTTTCCTATATCTGCTTTTTCTCCCTCTTGTATTTTTGTTAGCCTTATAACTTTCACTGGTGATTATCTTGTTGTTGTTGTAGTTAAGTGCTGTCGAGTCGTAAGCAACTTACAGTGTCCCTATGAATGAAAGACCTGGACACTTGTATAACTTTCTTCCTTTCTCCAGGTTCATAGGGTTTCTGGAGGCAAGTTATTTTGGAAGTGGATGCCACACCTGCTTCCAAGCTTGTTCTAATGGGAAGCTCCACCAAATGGTGTCCACCATGGGTAATCATTTTCACATTTGACACATCAGTGTCACAGTGTTCAGCTTCACAGCCATTAAGAGTTACCTCTGTACAGCAAGTGGACATACCAGGGCTATATGACCTAGAAGAATGTTTGACCCAACACAATTAAAAACAGGCCTGAGGGTCATGAATTAGAGTCACCCACCTTTGGCTTGGTAGCATCACTTTCTGTCCACTAGGCCAACTGATCTCTTTTTATACTGTTGTTGTTGTTAAGTGCCATCGAGTTGTAGACAACTCATAGTGACCTATGAACTTAAGACCTGGACACTTGCATAACTTTTATCCTTTCTCCTGGTTCATAGGGTTTCTGGAGGCAAGCTATTTTGGAAGTGGATGCCACTCCTGCTTCCAGGCTTGTTTTAATCAGGGAGCTCCATTAAACACTGTCCACCATGGGTAACCACTATCACACCTGACACATCAAAAAACAACAACAACAACAAAAACAAAACAAAACAAAACAAACAAAAACCCCCAAAACAAACAAAAAACAAAAAGTCCTCAAAAACAAAACCAAAACCACCCAAACATTCCACAATGATCCTCAACTAAAACAAAGAACCCATCTTACAGAGTCCAGTCACTCCACCCAGTTTCCAAGACGGAGCCAAGGCGTTGGCCTTAAATTCAGGTGTCCTCCTGGAGGTATTATTGACTCTAAACATGAGGCTTAAATAAGGAAAATAATCTATGCAGACCCTCAACCAAAACAAGCATGCCACCATACAGTGTGAAGCCAATGGAAGTCCAAACTGGAAGACAAAGGCTTTGCAATATATATATATTGTTGTTGTTGTTGTTAAGTGCCATCTATTACTAACCCCATAAACAGAGAACTTTAACTTTTTTCTATAGCTATTGCCCTTACTCTAAGTTTATAGTTTCCACAAGCATATTTAGGAAGTGGATGCCACTCCTGCTTCCAAGCCTGTCTTAATGTTAGCTAAGCAGATATTTCAACCATATGTAACCATTATGACACTTGACAGACTAATGGCACAACGTTCAGTGTCATAGCAATCTATAGTTACCTCAATACAGAGAAATGACAGAAAAGTGCAGTAATACTTAGGAGTGTTCATTTAAAAAATAATAACAATCAGGTCTGAGGGCCACAGGCTGGAGAGCCCAAATGAATTAAAACATGGCCATAGGTCCACCCATGCTTCAAGTTTTCCTCGGCTCCCATCAAAAGGCTTCCGGTGAGCCAACCAGAACCCAGAGGCCTTTATCACCTTAGAGAACTTTTTTCTATCATTTTTTTATGATTTTCAATATTGCTTGCTAAATGTGGCATGTTTCAATTGTAACCACTGTTTTCATGTTGCTTAATAACATTTTGTTTTACTTCCAGATTGATACTTACCCTGTTTCTTACTGCTATTATCTTTGGCACTGGTTTTGCTGCATTAGAGAACCATTTCCATCTCTCTCTCTCATATATAT
>NW_006400066.1:29849-52225 GCF_000299155.1 Elephantulus edwardii | reverse complement strand
ATGACACATTGAAGAGAAATGATTTGGCTGAATTCAGAAGAGACCATGGAATGATATTATTGCTCATGTCAGATGTATCCTAAATAAAAACAGAGAATAGCAGAAAAAAAGTAGTTTCTTTTATTGTGTAGATCATAATTAATTATGAATGCCATTGAGAAGAATAAGAATTCTAGAACACTTAATTTTGTTCATGTAAAACCTGTACACAAAACAAGAAGCAGTTGTTTGAACAACACAAGGAAGCACTGTACGGCTTAAAATTAGGAAAAGTGGAAAGATATACATGAGAGTTGAATCCTTACCCCATACCTACGCAATCTGTATGCTGAGCAAATAATTTAAAAAGCTGAACTATGTAGTAATAGTATATAAAACATTAACATGTCCACTATAAATAGTGACATTTGCCTTGCAAATGTATTAAGTGTAAGAGTATTTCTCAAATATGTCTTTCCAACTAGATTGTCACTATTTTAAAGGTAGATAGGTCTCCCTTATTTGTTTCATATTGTTTTTAGGTTCTTCTGAGTCAATTATGACTCATAGCATATCTATTAACAACATATCTGAACCTTGCCCTATTCTGCTCTTCCTCACAGTCTTCCTTATGCTGAAGCCCATTTTTACAGTTAATGTGTCAATCCACCTCAGTGAGAGTATTCCTTTCTTTCTCTGAGCCTATACTTTCTAAGTGATATCTTTTTCAAGGACTGCATCTTGTAAGTTGTTTTGATACTGGAAGCTATATCACCAGCATTTTTAGTAATAGCAAGGTCACCCATAGTGGACAGATTTCAATTGTACTTATACAGTAACACATACTAAGAAGATCATTTCACATAGTTTCAATAAATTGAACTAGTAAAGCAAAAAATCCTAGCATCTATTTTAAAATGTATTTATTTCCCTATGAACTTATCTTTCTAAAATGTTTTACTTGTACTTAGAGTTGACAAAAATTTCATTTAAAATAGTTACAATTCATCCTTGAACAAATTTATCAATCTTCTATATTATTATTTTACCCCTTTAAATGATCAATGGGAGTATTTTCTTAGTCTTAAACTATCATATTATTCAATCTTATATCTTAATATCTCCATTTTCATGGGAATTTTTTGTTATTATAAAAGGAATAATTTATACCATGTCCTTTCTAATTCTAAGGTAAGGAAACTCTTGGGACATTATTAATTAACTCAGTGGTACGAAAAGCTGAGAATATTATTATGGCTATGTGTCTTCTTGATTGGCATTGATAGTTTAATTATTATTTTGTACTATTATAATGTATAACATTTACATTTTTTTAGTAGGCATGATTCTTATAATACTTAATTTCATATTTGAATGTTTTCTTTGTTCAAAAGCAGGCATTTTACTATGCCTTCTAAGCTTCATTTTTGATGCATCTTTTTGTGAAACATAAATCATTATTAAACATAATTTTAAGAAGGTCATGCACATGGACATTTTAATCCTTGAATTCTTGCATGGTTAAGAATTCTTGTTTATATATTTGCGTGGCATCTTGAATGAGTACAATGCTATTTAATTTTGTTCCACAGTTGTATATAAATTATGCCATTGCATGATATATTTCAATAAGATTATAGAGAAATTCAAGGCTAGTTTATTTTCACATCTTTGGAAATGTAATGACTTTTCTACACGACTGTATGACAAAATGAGAGCCCTGGTAGATTCGTGTATAGACGGTTGTGCTGTTAACCTAAAGGTGGTTCCTCTTTGACAATTCAAA
This sequence comes from Elephantulus edwardii, assembly GCF_000299155.1. Taxonomy (NCBI): domain Eukaryota; kingdom Metazoa; phylum Chordata; class Mammalia; order Macroscelidea; family Macroscelididae; genus Elephantulus; species Elephantulus edwardii. Next base: position 50,460 of record NW_006400066.1, on the reverse strand, counting down.
TTTACCAACATCTCTAGGGGAAGAAGATGAACAATGCGATTTACGTCCTCTGGAAACGTGCGGTAGGGCCTGCTAGGATTTGAAGGAATTACGTTTGTGTGTTTGAGTTTGTATAATTACTTGTTCATCCTTCAAATGCAATAATTTAACCATAGTTCTAACTCAGAGACAACTGTCATCCCATTTCTCCCTCCCACTAGAATATTGAAAATTCTTTAAGGTATTAGGATCCTTTTCAAAACTTTGTAAATATTCAACCAATTACATATGTATAGCGCACATGCTATACAATCATGTAACCACAGTCTCTGTTATTTAAGATTATATCTTAGGCTGGAATGTCTATATCCTTTTTATCAAGGACACCTGCAAGTCTGAATTATGTATGCACTATTCAAACTGTGGCTGACTCTGAGAAGAATGGGAATCCCAGAACATTTAGTCGTGCTAATGCGAAACCTATACTTGGACCAAGAGGCAGTCGTCAGAACAGAGCAGGGCAACACTGCATGGTTCAAAATTGGGAAGGGTGTACGCCAGGGATGTGTCCTGTCTCCATACCTTTTCAACCTGTATGCAGAGCAGACTATCCGAGAGGCGGGGCTCTATGAGGAGAGGCGTGGCATTAGGATTGGTGGACGTTCTATCAACAATCTGCGTTATGCAGATGACAGAACCTTGCTTGCTGAAACTGAGGAGGACCTCATGCACTTACTGCAGAGGGTCAAGGACTGTAGCCTTCAATATGGACTGAGGCTCAATGTCAAGAAGACAAAAATTCTCACCACTGGACCAATCGGTAGCATCAGGATGGATGGCGAAGAGATTGAGATTGTTCACAGCTTCGGTTTGCTCGGCTCCATGGTCAATACTCTTGGCACCAGTAGCCAGGAAATAAAAAAAACTTATTGCGATGGGAAAGTCTGCGGATAGGGACCTCTCCAAAATACTCAAGAGCAACAGTGTCTCTCTGGAGACTAAGATCCACCTGATGCAGGCCATGGTTTTTGCAATCACTTGTTATGCATCAGAGAGTTGGACAATGACTAGGGAGGATAGAAGGAGAATTGACGCCTTTGAGCTGTGGTGCTGGAGAAGAGTATTGAATGTACCATGGACTGCCAAGAAAACAAACAGATTCATCGTAGAGAGGATTAAACCAGGCTGCTCCTTGGAGGCAAGGATTCTGGGGCTTCGTCTGACTTTCTTTGGACATGTTGTAAGGAGAGACAGGTCTTTAGAGAGGGACATCATGCTGGGTAGAGTAGAGGGACAACGCAGGAGGGGAAGACCCTCTATGAGGTGGATTGATTCAGTGACTGGGGTAATCGGGATGGGTGTGTCAGAGGCAGTGAGTTTGGCACAGGAAAGAGCACGGTTTAGGGCTGTTGTGCATGGGTCGCTATGAGTCGCAACCGACTCGACGGCACATAACAACAACAACATTTAAAGTAAGATTTTGTTAAGTTGTTTTTAAGTGTTATTGTATTTTTATTATCCATAGTAATACTAAGATCAACAGTTCTGAACATTATCCTATTTCATGTCATCTTCATGACTTCTCTAAAATGTATCTGTGAATATTGATCTATTGATCCTATTGGAGAATAAGAGCTTCTTGGTTATGATAATGCAACCAGATCATATTTGCATATGATGTTTCCTAATTCTAGTAACATTTTAGGTATAAAAAGATCATATTAAGCACAGAACCAAGAAATCTGTTGTGCTTGTATCCTGTCAAGTCAATTACAACTCACTGAGACCCTATACAACAATGTGGAACTGTTCCACAGCACTTCCAAGGCTGCAATCTTTATCAGATCAGACCCCGGATCTTTTAATTTGCAGAGCCAATAATGAGTTTGAATCACTGATCTTTCATTTCAGAGCCAACAAGAAGCCACTGACAGGACATGAACTAAGAAATGCTGAAACTGTAGACTCTGAGGCAGAGAGAGAGCCCTTCCCCGGAACTGGTGCCCTGAATGTAGCAGATCCCTGTAAATTATTTCATCTAAATATCCTAAGAGATATTTTCTCTCTTCTCCTTAAGAACACTCCAAGGGAATTTATTTTTATTTACTACAAACTTGTCATTGCTTCCAATGTCCTAATGTAGCACTAACATTCAGCAAATGTTTCATGTACGATATCAGATTTTGTATGTTGTTGCTATATACCATCGAGTGGCTTGTGACTCATATCAACCATGTGTACAGCAGCTCTAAACACTGCTCTATATTGAGCCAACCTCATTGTCTCTGACACACCTTACCCCTATGACCCCAGTCACTGAGTCAATCCATATCATCTAGGGTCTTCCTCTCTTGAGCTCTCCCTCCACCCTTCCAAGCATGACGTCCCTCTCAAAGGACTGGTTCCTCCTTGCAACTTGTCCAGAGAATGTCAGATGGAGTTTCAGAATCATTGCCTCCAAGGTGCAGCCTGTTTTCACCATCTCTAGGATGAGTGCATTTGTTCTTATATTAGTCCATGGTATATTCAATACTCATCTCCAGCACCACAACTCAAAGACATCAATTATTCTTCTTTCATCCTTAGTTGTTGTCCAGCTTTTGAATGCATAGCAAATTATTGTCAAGACCATGGCCTGGATCAGGAACACCTTAGTCTCCAGAATGGCATAATTGCTCTTCAGTACTCTGGAGAGGTCCCTGACAGCAGATTTTAGCAATGCAGTTCATCTTTTGATTTCCTGGACGCTGGTGCCAAGAGTGTTAATTATGGAGCCAAGCAAGTTGAAGCTGTTAATAATATCAGTACATTCACTGTCTATCATTAAGTTGCCATTGGCCCAGTGGTGAGAATCTTTTGTCTTTATGTTGAGCCTCAATTCATATGAAGGCTGCAGTCCTTGACCTTCTATAGCAATGCTTCAGTTCCTTCTCAGTTTTATCATAATGCAGGTTGCTGATGAGTCTTCCTCCAATCCTGATGCAACATTCCTCCTCATAGAACCCAGCCTTTCAGATGATCTCTTTAACATATTGATTGAAAAAGTATGAAGACAGGATGCATCCCTGGTGAACACCTTTCCTGATTTTGAACTATGAAGTGTTTCCTTGCATGAACTAGGCTTTGTTCTGATGACTGCCTCTTGCTCCACGTATAGGTTTAGTGTACTGTTCTGGGATTCCCATTCCTCTCACAGTTTGTTGTGATCCACACAGTCAAAAGCCTTTGCATAGCCAATGGCACACAGATAGACGTTTCTCTGATACTCTCTGCTTTCAGCCAAGATCCATCTCTAACTTTGGTTATGGTATTCCTTATGCTATTGCTTCTTCTAAACTCAGACTGCACAGTTCTTTGCTGAAGTGCTGTTCCAGCATTTTTGGGTAATGTTCAGCAGGATCTTAATTGTGTATGATATTACTGTTATTTTTTTAATAATTTCCACATTCTGTTGAGTCACCTTTTTCTAAAATGGCAACAAATATGGATGTCTTTCAGTCAGTTGGTCAGGTAGTTGTCCTCCAGATTTCTTAGTATAACTTGGTAAGTGCATTAAGGGCAGCCTCTGTTTGCTGAAATATGTCTATTGATATGCTATCAATTCCTGGTGTCTTGTGTTTTGCTAATTCCTTCAGAGCAGTTTGCATTTTCTCCTCCATCAACACAGGCTCTTAATCATATGTTGTTTCATGAAATTCATCTGTGTCAGCCAATTCTTTTTGGTACTCTGTATACTCTTTCCATCTCCTTTAGGGAGCTCAGGTGGCCTAGTAGCAAGACGTTGTGCTACAGTCTTAAAAACATTCGAGGCCACCAGCTGCTGCATGGGAGAAGGATGGGCAATCTCCTCCTGTGTGATTACCTGCCTTTGAAAGCCATCTTAAGAGTCAGTTCGAACTCCAAGGTGCACAACAACAAATTAATTTGCATGTGAACTCTGTTAAATTTCCTGTTCATCACAGTAGCTATTGATATCACTCAAAGTTTAATTAATTCTTCTTTCTTCTAGTACAGATCCTTCTACTGAAAGCTAAATGCCAGGGCAAGTCTGATTTTTAGCTCCTACTCAGATTCAGTAATCTTGCCTGAAGAAAATGCAAACCAGACATCATCAATTTAAGTAGCATATTTCTTTAAATACCAGAATTTTAGTTTATATAATTGTAATTTTTTCTACAACACCATGGTAATTTTTTATTGTGTGGAATAAGAGGAAAATAATGTTGTCTTTCAATATTAGTATTCTCATGGCACCATCAGTCAGGAAATAAAAGACAAACTGCACTGGGATACTCTGCTTTCAGGGACCTCCCCAAAGTGCTGAAGAGCAACAATGTCAGGGTGGAAAATAAGGTGGGCCCGATCCAAGCCATGGTCTCCAAAATCACTTGCTGTCCATCAGAGAGCTGAACAATGGCTAAAGATGACAGAAGAAGAATCAATGCCTTTGAGTTGTAGTGCTGAAGAGTATTAAACATGAACTGCTAAGAAAAATGAATTTGTTCTGAAGAGGGTTAAACCAAGCTTCTCCTTGGAATGTTGCCAAGAGGGATCAGTCTTGGAAAAGGACATTATGTTTGGAAAGTTGGAGGGACAGTATAGGAGAGGAAGAGACCAGATGAGATGTATTGACACAATAACTGGGGTAATGAGGTTAGGTGTGTCAGAGATAGTGAGATTGGCTCAGGATAGGACAGGTTTCCAGAGCTACTGTACATAGGATCACTAGGAGTTACAGGTAGCTAGATGGAGCATAACAACAACAACATGAGTACATGTGAAAAACAGAGTTGAAAAATATTGTATCTATATCTCTCTCTCTGTGTCTCTCTCTCTCTATATATATATACACACACACATACATACATACTGTATATCTATCAATCACACACACACACACACACACACACACACACACCCAGTGGATATATATATATAGTTGGTGTTAGGTAACATCAAGTATGACTCATATATGAACAGCCAGCCTGAACCTGGCCCTATCCTGTGCCATCCTCACCATCTCTGAAACACTCAAGCTCATTGCTGAAGTCACCGTATCAATCCTTCTCATTGGGGCTATTCCTCTTCTCCGCTGATGACTCATCTTCCCATCTATAGTATTTTCCTCCAGTGAAGAAACTTGCCTAGCTACATGCCCAAAGTATGGAAAATAAATCTTTGTCATGTTTGCCTCCAAGGAGCACTCTAGCCGCACCTTCTCTAAGACATATCTGTTTGTTCTCTTGATGGTCCATGGGATACTCTGTACTCTTCTTCAGCACCACAACTCAAAGTCATGAGTTCTTCTTCCATCATTCTTATTCATGCTTTGTCCAGCTCTTCAATGTATAGCAGGTGATTGAGAAGACCATGCCTTGAATTAGGTGCACTTAATCTTCAAACTTCCATCATCTCTCATTAACACTCTGAATAGGTCCCTGACAGCAGTCTTGCTCAGTGCAATGTATGTTCTCCCTCTCTCTCTCCGTTTCCCTCTCCTTCTCCCTCTCTCCCACCTCTCTCTTGTTCTTTCTTTCTCCAAGCTCTGGTGGTGTAGTGCATAGTGTGCTGATAACCAAAATGTTACACATTTCTCTGCTGGAGAAAAACTGGCAGGTTCTTTCAGAAAAGATTTGCAACAGGTATATCTTGGAGAGGGTGCAGCCAGAGTGCTCTTTGGAGGCAAAAATCTGTGAGGCTTCGCCTCACACATTTTTGGCATGTTGCTAGGAGGTGCTATTCCTTGGAGAAGGACCTGATGTTGGGAAAGGTGGAGAGTCAGTGAAGGAGAAGAAGAACCTCGGCCGGGTGAATTGACACAGTGGCTCTTCATCAGGGAATATTGGGGAGGAAGGGAGGCCCTCTGGCCAGGACAGATTGCCTAGCTCAGGATAAGTGCAAGCCTCCCAACAACCCTTAATATGAGGTAGAGAAAGCTCTCCTGTGTTTGGCTGTGCTAGCTTGAGAAAGCTCACCACCTGGGAAGATGGCTGCTACATCTGTTGAGCTGGGAGTAGTCCACACAAGGCTGAGGTTCTCCTATCCAATCTGTGTGTACCACATTTGCAAGCCCACTGTATCCTGTCTTCCTGTTTACTTGCTCTTATATAACTGCTCTGCAGCCCCCAATAGAGCTGATCTGGAATGGCTCCCAGAGTGGTGTGTCTCCATGGTGCTTACTCTCATCAGGATGTTGCTGTTCATTGCCGGTGAATAGACAGCGACATATGGCACCCCGAATAGGGACGGACCTGATGTAGGCTTATCAGGTGAGTATCTTCTGTGCTCACTCCCATCAGGGTTTTGGGTGAGTTTTCTCTGTGCTCACTCCTGTCAGGGATTAGGGACCTGACGGAAGCTTGGGGACCTGATGTAGGCTTAGAAACTTGACGCAGGTGGAAGATACCTGACATGGGTCTATCTTATTGGATAAGTACTCCCTTGCTTTAGCAAGGATAATTCAGCAAGTAATTCTTTCTTCTTTCATCTCTCTTCCTTCCACACTTGCCCCTGTCAGGGAGTAGGGAACCTGACACAGGTCCATCTTATCCGGCAAGTACTCCCTTGCTTTAGCAAGGATAATTCAGCAAGTAATTCTTTCTTCTTTCATCTCTCTTCCTTCCACACTTGCCCCTGTCAGGGAGTAGGGAACCTGACACAGGTCTATCTTATCAGGCAAGTGCTCCCTTGCTTTAGCATGGGTAATTCAGAAAGCAATTTAAAAGATCCTCAAGTAAATTATTTAATGTCTTTGTTAGAATGTAGGGAGGTCAAACTTCCGCAATCTCAAGCTTCCTCCTTTTGGACAACAGTTGTTGATCTTGTCCTTGGATTACTGCTGCTCACATCTTTAATGTGCAAACTTGGGGTGGAGTGAGTTTTCTAGCATGAAGAGCTGAGGGAAGAGAGAGAGGGCAAAGGCCTCCTTCATAATAAAATTGTTCTTCCTCATAATTACGGCTATTTGTCAGTGTTTAGGGGAGTTGGAGATTCCTACCCTAGAAACTATGTTGCTTAAGAAGAAGAAATAATAGAAGATGAAGACTGTGCAGAACAGCCAGCTAGCAAGAGAAAGGAAAATGTTATGACTGTGGATCTAATAACAGCCCTAAAGAATTTAGAGAGGACGATTAAAGATCTCAATATGGAGTCAGGGGAAAAGCCCTTAAGTGCACCAGAAATGGTGACTCTCCCCTCTGCACCACTCTTTCTTTACTCAAGTCTCCCGAGAAGTGAGGAAAACAAAGCAGGTGGGGACAATATGAAGAAAACAGTGAAAAAATGATAAATTCTTGGGCTAATGTGTTGTGTGATCAGCAGGATGCCAGATGGAGCTCTGCGGCACATGTGTACCTTGTTAACATGTATCCCACACTTGAACACCCTTTACAGGGGTATCCATAAGCTGGAAAGGAATTAAAAGAACTTAGAACAGCTGTTAGAGATGACGGAGCTCAGTCTCCGTGGGTAAAGGCACAGCTCAGTTCTTTAAGCCTTAACTAAAACACCCCTCAAGACTGGCAAGATATGATGAGGGAAGTCCTCCCAAGATCTTCATATGTTTGGTGGCTGGCCCTGTACAGAGATGAGTGTGACCAGCAAGGAGTTACATGGACGATACACTTGCATGTCATCCGTGTAACAAACCCATAATTCGTATTGAGAAAAAGCTCATACAATGCTTGACAAAGCAGGTCTTACAAATAGCACCTAAAAAGGTGCAGAAGACTCAACAAATATCCTAGGATCACATATGCATTTAACCAAAGTTAAGCCAGACAAATTATCATTGGACCTTCGAAAGGACTGGACTCAAAATACCTTACAAAGTTATTTAGTCAATGTTAATTGGGTCAGAAGTTGGCTTCATCTTACCACCAGCTTATTGCGACCTTTATTCAACTTATTAAAAGGAGATCCAAATCCTACTTCCCCAAGGGTTGTGACTCCAGAAGCTCAACAAGTTATGCAAGAAATCAGTGCACATTTACAGTGAGCTGTGTTAGTCCGATATGATCCAGGTGAAAAATTACATCTAATTTTTAACTCAACACCTACAATAGTGGGAGCATTATACCAACCACATGGAGTATTGGAATGGCTGCACTCAGCATTGGCAGGAACACCTAGAGCCTTGACAGAGTTGTATACATTGTCTAATATGATCAAATAAGGCCGTACAAGGGCCCTTCAAGTATTTGGACTAGAACCACATATGATTGTTTTGCCATTTAATAACACAGATATTGAACGGTTAATTTATCATACAAGCTTTGGATTTGCTTTGGAAGGCTATTCAGGTCAAATAGATTGTCACTACCCAAGTGGGCTCGTTATGTCAGTTATTGCCTTGCTTGGTTACCCCCTTGAATCTTCCTAAGGGAACCTATAGCCACAACTCCTAATATTTTCATAGATGAAGATGGAGCAGGAGCTGCTGTTGTGATATAGCCTTCAGATTCTATTGTTCTTCGAAAGACCTATTTCATTCATTTGCCAAATATGTCACCACGGTTCAGAGAACTGTATGCTATATATTGTCTAATGTTCCAGAAGCTATAAATCTTTTTACTGATAGTCATTACGTCATTACCCTCTTGCCTTGGTAGGTCGGTGTATGATAAAACTTGATGCTAATCTTCTCTCCCCTTTTTTAGTACAAGTTGCTATTTACTTCTTAAAAGAACTGCTTCAACATATTTGCAACATGTTCAAAGTCACAATAACATGCCTGGATTTATAGCAGAAGACAATTTAACTGCTGATGAGTTGGCCACCCACGGTACCCCTAACCCATGTAATACAGTAGCTACTCTTGACAATTTACATTCTTTGACTCATACCAACCTCAAAGGACTTAAAGCCCTATTCCCATGAGACCTGGTTGCACAGTTAAAAAAGATTGTTCGATCCTGCAGGACGTGTTCTTCTTTCATTCATACCCCTGCCATCCAATTCTCTGGGACTAATCCCCAATGCTTGAAAACTAATTGCTTGTGGAAAATAGACATTATACATGTCAATTTGTTTGGACAACAGAAATATGTACATGTTTCCATAGACACTTATTCCAAATTCATGTGAGCCACTGCTTAGTCAGGGGAATCTGAGAAATATCTCATTAAACACATGTTGCAGTGCTTTGCTGTAATGAGACTTCTACAAGCAATCAAAACTAATAATGGACCGGCCTTTGTTAGCTCTGTTTTTGCTTGCTTTTGTCAAATTTGGAACATTCAGCATACAACAGGAATCTCATATAATCCATAGTGCCAAGTGATAGTCGAGAGAGTACACAAAACATTAAAACTGCAATTAAAAAGAAAAAGAGGGGTGTCTATCCCCCTATGATACAATTGCATAAAGCTCTCTTCGCATTAAATGTACTCAATATCTAGAAAAATTTTTCACAACTTCCCATATGTGTTCACTGGCAACCAGATACACCTCCTGGTGAGCTGACAATATGGGTTACATGGAAGGATTGACTAGATCATGTATGGAAAGGGCCCGATCCTTTATTAACTGTTGGGAGAGGTAGAACAAACTACGTCCTGTGTGGTTCCTGCTCGTCATGTCAGATTCCAACCCACCTACTGAGAAGATGCGTCGATTGAATGTCCAGAAGAAGATGAGACTGAGGAAAAGAAAGTTGAAACCACAGACACCTGTGACCTGGGGCATGCTGAAGGCATTCAATCTAAGGCTCTTGACCTTAACCCTGGGAGTGGTACACCCAGTGGTCCTGTGTTTATAACACTGTTTATTGCTGCTTTGACCATCAATAATGCCACAGCAAGAGAAGCTAATGAGGTTTTGTAAGCTTTTGTTTCTTTATCTGCATTTCCTATATGTATGTGGCTCTATTTGCTATTCTATCTTCATCTCCCAATCCAACCAGGACATCAAGTTATGGCAATTTTAACCTTTTCTATTATCTCCCCAGTTGTCATTACAAGAGCAGCAGCAGACCTCTTCACAAGATAGAATGCTCAAACAGCTGCACTGAACAATCTTTCTATCCTTACCGTCATTGGATCATCCTCCTCCCGAGAAACACAGGAGGTTCTACACCAGAGACTTTCCCCTCTTTAATTTAAAAGAAAAATGGAAGAGATGTTGGGGAATGTTGGGGTGGAAGGGAGGACCTCTGGCCAGGACAGATAGTCTACCTCTGGATAAGCTTAATACAGGATAGAGAAAGCTCTCCTGTGTTTGGTTGTACCAGCTTGAGAAAGGTCACCACCTGGAAAGACGGCTGCCACATCTATTGAGCTGAGAGTAGTCCACACAAGGCTGAGGTTCTCCTATCCAATCAGCATGTCCCATGTCTGCAAGTCTACCCTATCCTGTCTTCCTGTTTACTTGCTCATATATAAGTGCACTGCAACCCTTAATAGAGGTGAGCTAGATTGACTCTGTGAAGGGCTCCCAGAATAGTGTGTCTCTGGCAAATGGACAGTGACCGCTCTTGTGTGTCAAGAAGTATGAGGACGGCTCAGGATAGAATACGGTTCAGATCTTTTGTTCATAGGGTTGCTCTGAGCTGTACTTGACTCAGCAGCACACAACAAAAACAACAACAAACCCAGTAAAGGGTTTTTATGAGTCTGAATCAACTTGATTGTAGTAAATTGAATATTGTACATATTTTTTAAGCTCAAAACTCAAACTCTTTGCTTTTAAGCTGAAACCGACTCAGCGCTGACCCTCTGGCAGGTTTTCAGAGACTATAAAGTGCCTCTGTTTATCCATTTTCCCCCCTCTGTTGAGTGGCTGGTGGATTAAAAATGTCAGAGGCTCTACCTTTGTTTAGCAGGGCAACTATCTAAGGACTACTACTGTCACCAGAGATTCCCTATGTGTACTTACACAACAATGGACAAAAAGAATAAAATTCAGTCATTTTGCAATTATAATCTAGGTTTAACCGAACAGGCTGTTTTGTCTTTTTGTTAAACTATGAATGTTTTTAAAGTAGAACTTAGATATTTCTTTATTTTCAATCATATGACAGGCACTCAAATGTGTGCTAAATAATTTTTTTTCTTAAAATGAAGCCATAATAATATCACAAGAAGCTTTCATTTTTCTACATATTTGGAAACATGACCACATGTAAATTAGGAAATGGATGCCACTCCATGGCTTCACTACTTAAATGGCTTCACTACTTAGCCTTGTATTCTCCTCTTGTTCAGTATTGTTGGTAATTCAATTTTTTTTGGCCACTAATCTGGTGGCCTAGTGGCAAGAAGCTGTGCTGCAATCCTCAAGGCATGCAGTTCGAGGCCTCTAGCTGCTCCATGGAGAAGGATGGGCAATCTCCTCCGGTGCGATTAACTGCCTCTGAAAACACACCAGAGGGTCAGCTATTGGTCGGTTCCAACTCTGTGGTAGACAACAACAACAACGACAATGGTTATCCTAGAAATTTGTATGCTTATTTATTTGAAAGTAGGAGTGCCATCCATTTCCTAAATTACATGCCTCTGGAAACTATGAACTATGATAAATGTCTATAGTTAGTTGTAGAGGGGCTTTCAGGCCTTTTGTTCATAGAGTCGCTATGAGTCATGCTTGACTCAAAAGCAATATATAGATATTATTATTCTCAGTGGAACAAAAGTATGGTTATATCATATAAAACTTCTGAAAATTATATTGGTGACCTAATGTTAAGAAGTTGTGCTGTCAACCCAAAGACACATGGTTTGCATTCACCAGTAAATTCACTAAATTCATTTGCCATTAAAGTATAAAAATATTATAGATGATAAAGAATAAATTTGAAGGAAATAAAAAGACCATTTTCTGGAGGGACAATTATATAGACTTAACAACAAATACAAAATAAAGTAAAACAAAACTAAGTTTGCTACATTTGTGATTAAATTGGTTGTTATTATGTGTCATTGAGTCAGAACTGACCCATAGCTCAATTTCTGAAGGGTTTTAAAAGGCAATAAATCACATAGGAGGAGATTGCCCATTTTCTCCCTGGACAAAAAGAATAGACAAAGAATTGGTGTTTTTGAGTTGTGATGCTGAAAAAGAGTATTGAACAAACATGGGCTGCCAGGAGGACTAACAGTTCTGTGCTGGAGAAGGTAAAACCAGCTGTTACCTGGGGGTAAGCATTATGGGACTCCATTGCCCATATTTTGGGCATGTAGCCAGGAGGATCAGTCCTTGGAGAGGAACATCATGCTTGGCAAGGTGGTGAGGCAGTGCAAGAGAGGAAGACCCCTGATGAAATGGATTGACACAGTAACTGTGGTAGAGTGGGTAGTGTGTCAGAGACAGTGTGGTTTGTCCAGATAAGAACAGAGTCCAGAACTATTGAGCAGAGTATTGCTATGACTTGTGGTCTGCTTGATGGCATATAACAACAACAACTGCCTTTGGACTGACGATGCAGCTCTTCACTACTAGGCCACTATTAATCTATTCATTTTACCCTTTTGTGACCCGTGAGAGACAGTACTCACCAATATTTTCCACTTTTAGGGTTTCATAATAAGTTGGTATCTCACTTATAGTATGTAATGTCATTTGATGGAGGCATATATAGTGGTGGATACGAAAAAACAAACAAACAAACAAAAAAAACAACCCAAAACTCCCCATCAATTCAAGACCCAGAGACATCTAGGGACATATTGGTAGTATTTACATAACATTTTTATGATGTCAATTTGTTTCAATTTTTTCCAAAATGTTTCAGCTACTGAAATCATTCCCATGAATTATGTTTCAGAAAATCAATCACTATTAGAACTTACCCATCATTACCCAGTCTCTTCAGGTCCCTGCCAGATACTTACATTTTCTTCTCCCCTTTTGATTAATATAAATGTCACAGAAAATTAAAAAAAAAACCTCATAGCATTGCTGGGTAACAGGTTCTATTATATGTAATGCTCTGTTTTTATTTTTTCTATATTCTGGCTTACATTAAATGCTTATGTTTACAAGTGATAGTGGTTTCTTGTTCTTGTTGATTTTGTTCTTTTTGTCACGTGTTCTCCAGTTTATTTCAACTCATAGCTACCTTGTGGAAAACAGATCAAAACCTTGCCAGATCTTGTATCATTCTAACAATAACCTCTATATTTAAAACCATTATTGCAGTCACTGTGCCAACCCTTTTCAATGAGAGTTTTCCTACCCTTCTCTGATCTTGAACTTTTCCAAACATGATATCCCCCCACATGTCAAGGAAAACAGGCACAAATTACGTGAGACAAAAGCTCCTCATTCATGCCCCTATTGAGCACTCCGGCTGCTCTTCTTCTAGGTAAGGTCTATTGGTTGGTTGGGGTTTTTTCCTTTTGGGAGCCCATGGTGGTGTCAGTATTCTTAGCCAGCATCACAAATGAAAACCATACATTCTTCAGTTTTCATCATTCGTTTTTCAACTTTCACAAGTATACGAAGCATGAAAATATTGTTCAAATTCATATTAGTATTTAAACTAACACCCTTGCTTATTAGCACTTTAAAGTGACCAAGGACAGAAAATTTGTCCAATGCAAGACTTTTTTTACTCCTGCTTCCACAGATGTAAATTGTAGATCCAAGTACAATGAAATCCTTAACAATTTTTGGTTTGAATCCACCAGATACTCTACTGGAAAAGGAGGGACAATATCCTCTTGTACCAGTCAGATCCAATTTGACAGTGTATACACACACACACCCACACACACACATATAAAATTTAAAAGAACAATAAAAACAAAAAAAACCAATTTCAATATAATCTCTCTATATCTTGATATTGTCTCTTGATCCAATTGTGAAGACTTTTGCTTTCTTGATGTTGCAGTATAATCCATTCTGAAGGTTACAGTCTTTAGCATTCAAGCCTTCCCACTTTCAGCAAGTTCATATAATCTACATACCACAAGTTACTAATGAGTCTTCCTCCAGTTCTGATATGGTGTTCTTCATGGGTTGCAGTTTCCAGAGATACACACACACACACACACACACACACACACACACACACATACATACCTGGAGAAAAGATGAAAGTTACACAGGAGATGTCCAGGACTTTCGTTCATAGGGTCACTATGAGTCGCCTGCAACTCGACAGCACTTAACACCACCACCACAAAAAGCATAGAGAGCGAGAGAGGGCAGTTGGCCTAGTGGACAGAAAGCCAGGCTCCCAAGCCAAAGGTGAGTGACTCTACTCCATGGGCCTCAATACTGTTTTTAATTGTTTTAGTGAAACATTCTTCTAGGTCGTGTAACCCTGGTATGTCCTCTTGCTGTACAGAGGTAACTCGTGGTTGCTGTGAAGCCAAACGCTGACACTAATGAGTCAAATGCGAGAATGGCTACCCATGGTGGTCAGTGTTTGGTGAAGCTCCCCAATTAAACAAGCTTGGAGGCAGGAGAGGCATCCATTCCACAATAATTTGCCTCTGGAAACCCTATGAACCTGGAGAAAGGACGAAAGTTATACAGGAGGTGTCCAGGACTTCTGTTTGTAGGGTTGCTATGAGTCACCTGTGATGGCACTTAACAACAACATATATGTATATATGTATGTGTGTATATACATACACATGCATATGTATGTATGTGTGTATATATACATACACATGCATATATATATACATATATATGTGGATGTGTGTGTGTATCTCTCTCTCTCTCTATATATATATATATACACACACACACACACACACACATACACACAGAGAAAGGCTGCAATACTGACACACATCTTTCATGATTTCAATTCATGTAGTATCTCCTTGTTCTGTTCAAATGATTGCTTTCAAGTACCAGTTCCTCATGAATACAATCAAGTGTTCTGGAATTCCCATTCTTCTCAATGTTATCAATAATTTATTAAGATACATAGAATTGGCTATCTGAATAGTCAGTCAAACACAATCAAACACCTTTGTGGTATCCTCTACTTTTGCTCAATAACCATTTGAATAGAATATGTGTAAAATTTAATCCACTGAAAATTCTTTTTAAACTTACAGTGTTATCATGTCAGATGATTACTTATACACAATATGTGTTACTTTAGCTATGCTATTGAATAGACAATCATTTACTGAGTGACAACTTAAATTCAAATTAGTTAAAATTAAATAAGGATTAAAATTCATTTTTTTATTTAAACTAATCTCATGTCAATTTCTAAGGAAAGAAATGCGACTAATAGAGTCCTGGTGGCATGGTTCAAAACAAGTTGTGCTGTTAACCTAAGAAAGGGCTCACAATCTTAGTGTTTAAACCCACCATCCACATCATGGGAGAAAAAGGAAGTCTCCCTTTTTTTTTAAAGCTTACAACAATTTAATGTGATATGCACATGATGAGATATAAATTCATTTGCCACTGCGCAAAGCTAGGAAGTCTCCTTTTAGTACAATTTACTGGCTAGAAAACCAATGCAGAGTCACTGTGAGCCAGAATTGACTTGACAGCAGTCATTCTGAGTGTTTCAGGGTTTGTTGTTTATTTTTTAAAAATTTTTGTCATTTTCTTTCTAAATTTAAAGAGTACTATCTTCAAAAGTATATTTCCAGAGCAGTTTACTCATCAATTGAAAGTCCCCTTAAAAACAACTAGCAGTAAAACATGGTGTGTAGTGGTAGCAAAGAAAATCTCCTTCAATTTATTGGAGGGAATAAATAACTTTAAAAATACTCAAATGAAAAAAAAACCAAAAAAAATACTTAAATGACTAAGTTTTCTTGGTTCAGTAAAGAATTAATCTTGTTAATTTTAACATTGCATTTAAATTGGAAATAAACTTATGTGATGTTCTGGCAAAAAAAGTACGTTTATAGAATATTCAATGAAATAATTTTTTTCAAAGAGAAAAGTGAGGGCAGAGGTTAGGCAGGGAAAAAATCATGCAACAATGAATGAATGGAAATCCAAATTCTCTATAAACGTTCATTAAAATCTCAAATATAAAAAAAGAATATTTTATTTTTTGTTATAATATATTTGTTCATTTTTAAAAGATTAAGGTTAGATTTTGTGTTTTTCATTGAAAAGAACTGCTTTGTTTGATACCCTCAAGTCAGTTCTGATTCATAGAGACCTTTCGCCCAAAAGAACAAAGCACTTCCCAGTCCGGCATCAACCTTGTTACTATGTCTGAGGCCATTGTTGCAGTCAAGGTCTCAATCGATTTTCTTCAGGGTCTTCCTCACATTCACTGAGTTACTTATTTTACCAAGTTTCATATTTTGCCTCTAGATACTTCCCTCTTCTAACAACATGTTCAAAATTATGTAAAACAATGTCTTCCAATTCTTATTTTTTTAATAAACATTCACAGCTATGTTTGCTCTTCTGACAGTATATTATATTCAGTCTTTTTTGCCAGTAATGTAATTCGAAGACAATAATCTTCCTTTCTTTACTTAATTTTTAAAATCATTTATTTGTGTGTATTATATACTTGGATTTCACCTGATGATATGCAAAGGAATCAGATCAATTACATCTGTGGAAAGAACCGCTAGAGAAGCTCAATATCAGCTGTGAAAACGAGGCCAGGAGCTGATTTTGGAACAGATCACCAACTACTCATAGGCAAGTTTAAGTTGAAGCTGAGGAAAATTAAACCAAATCCAAGTCAACCAAAATATGACTTTGTGTCTATCCCACCTGAATTTCAGAATCATCTCAGGAACAGGGTTGAGGCCTTGAACACTAATGAGCGAAGACCTGACAAGTTGTGGGGGGATATCAAGGGTATCATCCAGGAAGAGTGCAAATGGTCATTGCAAAGACAGAAGAGGAAGTAAAGACCAAAATGGATGTCAGAAGAGACTCTGAAAATTGCCCTGGAGCGTAGAGAAGCCAAAACACAAGGGAGAATTCAAGATACTAAATAGTTTAATTGAAGATTTCAAAAGGCAGCACGCGATGACAAAACAAAATATTACAATGAAATGTGCAAGGAGTTGGAGTCAGAAAATCAAAAGGGCAGAACTCGGTCAACATTTCTTAAGCTCAAGGAACTGAAGAACAAATTCAAACCTCAAGTTGCCATAATCAAGGAAGCTTTAGGCAGAATGTTAAATGATCAGGAAGTATTAAAAGAAGATGGGAAGAATATACTGAATCACTGTATCAGAAGGAATTGGCAGACACAGAAGATTTTCATGAAACAACCTATGAGCAAGAGTCTATAGTGATGAATGAAGAAGTTCATGCTGCTTTGAAGGAAATGGCAAATAATAAGGCCCAGGAATAGATGGTATACCAGTTGAGATATTTCAGCTAACAGATGCTGCCCTGGACGTGCTCATCAAGTTGTGCCAAGAAATCTGGAGAACAATCACTTGGCCAACTGACTGGAAGAGATCTATATTTGTTCCCATCCCAAAGAAAGGTGACCCAACAGAGTGTGGAAACTATAGAACAATCTCATTGATTTCACATGCAAGCAAGATTCTACTGCAAATTATCCAAAAATGACTGGAACAGCCCATCAGCAGAGAACTGCCACAAGTCCAGGCTGGGTTTAGAAGGGGTCGTGGTACTAAGGATATTGTAGCTGATGTTAGATGGATCTTAGATGAAAGCAGAGAATACTAGATGAATGTCTATCTGTGTTTCATTAACTATGTAAAGGCGTTTGACTGTGTGGATCATAACAAACTGTGGCTGACTCTGAGAAGAATGGGAGTCCCAGAACACTTGATCGTTCTAATGTGAAACCTATACTTGGACCAGGAGGCAGTCATCAGAACAGAGCAAGGGAACACTGCATGGCTCAAAATGGGAAGGGCATATGCCAGGGATGCATCCTATATCCATACCTTTTTAACATATTTGCAGAACAGATTATCCGGGAGGCTGGGCTCTATGAGGAGAAATGTGGGGTCAAGATTGGTGGACGATTTATCAACAATCTGCGTTATGTGGATGACACAACCGTGCTTGCTGAAACTGAAGAGGACCTGAAGCGCCTGCTGCAGAGTGTCAAGGACAGCAGCCTACAATATGGATTGAGGCTCAATGTCAAGAAGACAAAGATTCTCAACACTGGGCCAACCATCAGGATGGAGGTGAAGAGACTGAGATTGTTCACAGCTTTGGTTTGCTTGGCTCCACAGTCAACACCCTTGACACCAGTAGCCATGAAATTGAAAGGTGCATTGCCATGGGAAAGTCTGCGGTTAGGGACCTCTCTAAAGTATTCAAGAGCAACGGTGTCTCTCTGGAGACTAAGGTTCATCTGATACAGGCCATGGTCTTTTCTATCACTTGCTATGCGGTGCAGTCTTTTCTAACTGAGTAGGTGAATTTTTTATTTTTTAACTCTAATATCATGGCACATGAGTTAGTAAGAACTATACATACTTTTGTCCTTTAAGGCACTCTTAAATGTGATGGCCCTTGGAATAATATGAAGCAAACTTTGGTTGCAGTAGATCAAAGAATACAACCTTCAGTATGGATTGCACCTCAACATCAAGAAAACAAATATTCTTACCACTGGGCTGATAAGCAATATCATGATAGATGGAGAAAGGATTGAAGTTGTCAATGATTTCATCCTACTGATTTTCAAGTTCTCACTTTCATCAAGCAAGTTTGTGTCATCTACAATACACAGGTTATTGATTAATCTTCGTCTGATCTGGTTATTGATGAATCTTCCTCTTATCTTGATGCCATATTCTTCTTCATAGATTCCAGCTTCTCAAATAATTTGCTAGACAGACAGATTGAACAGGCATGGAGAGAGGATACAATCCTGACACACTCCTTTCTTAATCTTAAACCATATAGCATTTTTTTTTTGCTCTGTGCACAAAAGAGCCTCTTGGTCAAGGTACAAGTTTCACATGAGGACAATTAAGTGTCTGGGATTCACATTCTTCTCAATACTAGCCATAACTTGTCATGATCCACACAGTCAAATACCTTTGCATACTCAATAAAGCATAAATAGACATTCTTCTAGTGTTCTTTCCTTTCAGCCAGGATTCATCTGTCTTCAGCAATATCCCTGGTGCCATGGACTCTTCTAAATACTGTTTGAAGTTTTCTGTCTATGTACTATTCTAGTCACCTTTGAATGATATTCAGCAGTATTTTGCTTGCATGTGATATTAAAGATATTGTTCCTCATTAATGATACAGTTTCCTTATTCTGTTGGGTCCTCTTTCTTGGGAATTGGAATAAATATGTATCTCTTCCAATCAGTTAACCAGACAATTGTCCTACAAATTTCCTGGAGTAGACTGATGAATGCATCAAGGGATGCATCTATTCGTTGAAATGAGTCAATTGATATTCCATTAATTCCTGAGGCCTTACTTTTGCCAATGCCTTAAATGCAGCTTCAGCTTCCTCCTTTATTACCTTGTGCTTCTGCATACTTTAGTGTCAGTCATTTCCTTTTAGTATAGTGACTCTGTGTATTTCAGTCATCTTTTTAAAAAAATATTTTATATTGGATTGTTAACAAAGTTCATATATATTGTATTTCACACTATTTTTCATTCACACTGTGTTTCAATCATTTCTATGCATCATGTTTTATAAAATTAATCACCATTGGACTATGCCCATCATTAGCCTGTCTTTTCAGATCCCCACTGTATCTGTCTCATTTACTTCAACCTTTCCCTTCACCCAACATACTGTGCAACAGTTTTGCTCTTGATCATGCTCACCCCTCTCCTCCCACACCTTCTCCCTTTGAGTCGCCCTATATGTTTCACTAGTAATCCTTCTATTTTACAACAATGGACTTATGCAAATTTTGTTCTTATGAAACTGAGTTAGTTCACTCAGTGTAATGCTCTCCAGAATCTAGCATTATTTTTTAGAATCATTACTCCTAAGTGTTGTGTGTTATTCCATTGGGTGAATGTACTATAATTTTTTAGTCCATTCATTTGTAGTTGGACATTTGGGCTCTTTTTATGTTCTTGTGATGGTGAATAATGTTGCTATGAACATTGGTGTACAAATCTCCTTTTGTGCCTCAGCTCTAAATTTCTTGGGGTATATTCCTGGTGGTTTCAACAGAAGGCAAGGATGCTTCATATATAAGCTATTGGATCAAGGACTGGTCAATGGGAGAAAGATGTGAAGGGAGTGGGTAGAAATGGATGGGTATCCTGGTGGATGGTGCAGCAGGGAAATAAGTGGGTAAAGACATGTGTTGCAATGGCAGGGACAACACTGTTACTAATGGTTAACTCCACAAGAAGGGATATATCTTTCACTCTTTTCTATAAAATGCTGGTCTGTCTGATACTTCCCCAAATCTGAACATTCAGAATAAGACAGTAGGAAGAAGGATTGGCCATCCACTTCTGAAATGGCAGGCCTCTGAAAACCCTATGTACAACAGAACACATGAAGATAACAGAAAGGGCAACTGAGGTGGAGCTTTCAAGTATGGAAACACAAAGGAAGAGGAACAGTTGGAAGCAGACACTAGTGATTGGGACATGGAATGTGAGAACAATGAATGTAGGAAAATTAGATATTGTTAAGGAAGAAATGGAATGCATAAATATTGACATACTAGGCATTGGTGAGATGAGATGGACTGGCATGGGGCATTTTGAATCAGATGATCACATGATATATTACTCTGGAGAT
>NW_006400066.1:27196-29749 GCF_000299155.1 Elephantulus edwardii | reverse complement strand
GGAGTGTGGAGGGATGGCGCAGGAGGGGAAGGCCCTCTCTGAGGTGTATTGATTCAGTGACTGGGGTAGTCAAGATGGGAGTGTCAGAGACAGTTCTTTTGGCACAAGACAGAGCAGTGTTTAGGGTTGTTGTACATGGGCTTGCTATGAGTCGAAAGCAACTCGACGGCACACAACAACAACAACAACAACAACAACAACAACAACAACAGCATATTCCTGGTAGTGGAATAGATAGGTTATATGGAGTTTCTACGTTTGAATTTTTTGAGGAAGTGCTGAACTAGAGATATAACACTCTCTGACCTCAAAATCTTGCTGTTGCTGTTGTTGATTGCCATCAAGTTCAGGTAGTAACCAAAATATCATGGTACTGATGCAATGACAGATAATACATAGCCTAATGGAGCATCATTCAAATATACGCACCAAAAATCAGAGCCAAAGAGGAGAAAATAGAAGATGTTTACCATCATTCACAGTCAGAATTTGATCAAACATGAAATCAAGATGCATTAATAATAATTAGTGACTAGAATACCAAAGTTGGGAATAGAGAAGAAGGATCAACAGTTGGAAAACGTGGACTTCATGACAGAAATGAAGCAGGAGATAGAATGATAGAATTTTGCATAATCAATGACTTAGTCATTGTAAATACATTTTGCAAGAAACACAAACGCAGGCTATGTGCATGGATTTCACCTAATGGCATGCATAGGAATCAGATAAAATACATATGTGGAAAGAATTGCTGAAGAAGCTCAATATCAGCTGTGAAAACTGGGCCTGGTGCTGATTATGGAACAGACCACCAACTACTCATATGCAAGGTCAAGCTGAAGCTGAGAAGAATTAAATCAAGTCCACAGGCACCAAAATTTGACCTTGAGTCTATCCCACCTGAATTTAAAAACCATTTCAGGAACAGGTGTGATGTCTTGGACATTAATGAGTGAAAACCAGATGAGCTGTGGGAAGATATCAAGAAAATCTTCCAGAAAGAATGCAAAAGGTCATTACAAAGAAAGAGGAGAAAGAAAACACCAAGATGGTTGTCAGAAGAAATTCTAAATATTGCATGAGTGCCAAAAAGCCAAAACAAAGGGAAGAAATCAAGATATTAAGGAGTTGGACACAAGATTCCAGAGGGCAGCTCCAGAAGACAAAGTAAAATATTACAGTGAAATGTGCAAGGAACTGGAGTCAGAAAATCAAAAGGGCTGAATTCACTCAGCATTTCTTAAGCTCAAGGGACTGAAGAAAAATTCACACCTTGAGTTGCAGTACTTATGGATGCTTTGAGCAGAATATTCAATGATCCATGAAGCATTAAAAGAAGATGGAAAGAGTATACAGAGTCATTGTACAAAAAGGAATTGGTGGACACAGAAGAATTTCATGAAACAACCTAGGAGCTAGAGCCTGTGGTGATGAAGGAAGAAGTTCAAGCTGCTCTGAAAGAATTGACGAAAAACAAGGCCCCAGGAATTGATGGCATTCTGATTGACATATTTCAACAAACAGATGCTACCCTGGATGTGATCACCAAGTTGTGCCAAGAGATTTGGAGGACAATCACCTGGCCTACTGATTGGAAGATATCAATATTTTTTCCCATTCCAAAGGTGATCCGACAAAGTGTGGAAATAATAGAATAGTATCATTGATATCACATGCAAGCAAGATTTTGCTAAAGATTATCCAAAAACTACTGGAACAGCACTTCAACAGAGAACTGCGTGAAGTGCAGGCTGGATTTAGAAAAGGCTGTGGCACTAGGGGTATTATAGGTAATGTAAGATGGATCTTGGCTGAAAGCAGAGAGTACCAGAGGAATGTCTATCTATGTTTTGTTGACTATTCAAAGGCATTTGACTGAGTGGATCACAACAAACTGTGGCTGACTCTGAGAAGAATAGGAATGCCAGAACAGTTGATTGTACTTATGTGAAACCTATACTTGCACCAAGAGGCAGACATCAGAACAGAGCAAGGAAACACTGCATGGTTCAAAATTGGGAAAGATGTGCATCAAGGATGCATCCTATCTCCATACCTTTTCAACCTGTATGCAGAACAGATCATCTGCGAGGCTGGGCTCTATGAGGAGAAATGTGGGGTCAAGATTGGTGGAAAATCTATTAACAATCTGTGTTATGCAGATGACACAACCCTGCATGCTGAAACTGTGGAGGTCCTGAAGCACCTGGTGCAAAAGGTCAAGGACTGTAGCCTCCAATATGGATTGAGGCTCAATATCAAGAAGACAAAGATTCTCACTACTGGACCAATTGGTAGCATCAGGATGGATGGTGAAGTGATTGAGATTGTTCACAGCTTTAGTTTCCTTGGCTCCACAGCCAACACTCTTGGCACCAGTAGCCAGAAAATTAAACAGCGCATTTCCATGGGAAAGTCTGCTGTTAGGGACCTCTTCAAAGTACTGAAGAGCAATGGTGTCTCGCTGGAGACTAAGATGCACCTGATACAGGCCATGGTCTTTGCAATCACTTGTTATGCATCAGAGAGTTGGAAAATGACCAAGGAGGA
>NW_006400066.1:21214-27096 GCF_000299155.1 Elephantulus edwardii | reverse complement strand
ATGTGAAACCTATACTTGCACCAAGAGGCAGACATCAGAACAGAGCAAGGAAACACTGCATGGTTCAAAATTGGGAAAGATGTGCATCAAGGATGTGTCCTATCTCCATATCTTTTCAATCTATATGCAAAACAGATTATCCAGGAGGTTGTACTCTATGAGAAGTGTGGCATCAAGATTGGAGGTAGATTCATCAACAATATGCATTATGCAGATGACACAATCCTGCTTGCTGAAACTGAGGAGGACCTGAAGCACTTGCTGCAGAAAGTCAAGGACTGCAGCCTTTAATATGGATTGAAGGTCAACATCAAGAAAACAATGATTCTCTACTGGCAGCATCATGATGGATGATGAAAAAAGATTGAGATAATTGACAGCTTCAGTTTGCTTGGCTCTACAGCCAATACTCTTGCTACCAGCAGCCAGGAAATTAAAAGACAAATTACATTGAAAAGTCTGCTGTCAGAGACCTCTCCAGAGAACTGAAGAGCAATTATGTCAGTCTGGAGACCAAGGTGTACCAGATACAGGCCACTGTCTTTGCAGTTACTTGCTATGTATCAGAGAGGTGCACAATGACTAGGTATGATAGAAGGAGAGTTGATGCCTTTGGGCTTTGGTGCTGGAGAAGAGTATTGAACATACATGGACTGCTAGAAGAAGGAACAAGTTTTTCCTGGGGAGAATGAAGCCAGGGTGCTCCCTGGAGGCAAAGATTCTGAAGCTTGGTCTGACATACTTTGAACATGTTACAAGGAAGGATCAGTCTTTGGAGAGGGATGTCATGCTTGGGAGGGTGGAGAGACAGTGCAGGAGATGAAGACCCTCTATGAGATGGACTGATTCATATATTGGGATAATGGGGATAGGCGTGTTGGAGACAATAAGATTGGCAAGTGATAGAGTAGAATTTAGGAGTGTTGTACATAGGGTTGCTGTGAGTCTCAGGCGACTTGATGGCACATAACAACAAACAACAACAACCATGGAACAGATTCGAGAACCCGGGGATAGACCAATCTATGTATAGTCATTGGATACAGGAGTGGCATCCACTTCCTAAACAACACACCTCTAGAAACTCTATGAACTTAGGGAAATGACGGTAGTTATAGAACAAGTCTTTTGTTCATAGTGTCTCTATGTGTCGACTTGGCAGCAATCATCAACAACAAGTATAGTCAATTGATAATTGACAAGAAAATTAAAATATCAAATGAAGGAAATGACAACCTTTTTAACAAATGGTGCTTGCAAAACTGGGCTGCCACCTGCAGTAAGTTGAAACAGGATCCACATCTGACAACTTACAGAAAATCAAATCAAGGGGGATCAGAGACCTGAGAGTAAAATCCAAAACCATAAAGTTCCTCAGGGACAAACTGAGATGAAACTTAGAAGGCCTAATCGATGGTATAAATATATTATAAAGAGGCTGACATATACAGCTAGAAATGTACAATCTGGAAAGGATAAAAATGATGAAAGGGACTTTCTGAAAATTAAACCTCCGTGCTCATCGAAAACATTTTCCAACAGGGGGAAAAGAAAGCCTACCAAGTGGGTGCATACATTTGACAATAACACCTCAGACAAGGGTCTCATAACAAAACTTTAAAGAATAATACTGGGCCTCCAGAAGAAAAAGACTGATAACCCAATTTAAAAATGGGCAAAAGACATGAAAAGACTTTTCACAGAGAAAAACATTTAGATGACCAACAGACACATGAAGAAATGCTCAAAAGTACTGGTAATAAGAGAGATGCAAATCAAAACCACAATGAGATATCATCTCACTCCAGTAGCAGTGGCAAAGTTTATCAGAGCAGCAAACAATAAATGTTGGAGAGGACATGGAGTACTCTCAAAACTGTTGGTGGGATTGTAAAAAGCCATCTTCTTTTGATGTTCCTAGATCATTCAACACATTGCCACAGCATCTTTCAATATTGTGACTTTGAAGCTTAAATATGTTTTTTTTTCCAATTCTCTCAGCTTGAGAAATGTGAAGCCAATTCTTCTCTTTTTATTATCCAATGTCAGCTTTTTAAATATTCCATTATAATACTTTGTGGGTTTTTGTTGTTGGTGTTTTGACTAATAGTCAGTTGGGTGCTGAAAGCCTCTTATGTGGAGCAGTTGAGTCGTATTGAAATAACCTCGTGTTAGTCCTCAGATTAAATAAAAATAAAAGAAATAAAAAAGCACCTTAGATACTCAGAAAATTTGACGTTTCAGAATTATTTCTTAAAGAACAGGGGAGATGCCGAAAGTTGAACTCTCTGCATTGAAGAAATTTTAAGCAAGGGTTTTGCTTCACAGATATCTTTATGATAAAGAGAAATCTGCATGACCTCATGGTCAGTATATTTTATTATTTCTCTTTATCTATTCCTGGCAGCTTTTCACATTGATGAGAGACCGTTGTGAATGTTCCTATACTTGAAGAAGAATCTATCAATTCCTGTTTCTCACTTTTTCTCTTTTAACACCATCAATAATAGAAAACATTATTGTAACCAGAGACTTATAACTTCTATCCCCGGGCAAGAGAGGTAAGAGATTCTTTAACTGATGGACTGCC
This sequence comes from Elephantulus edwardii, assembly GCF_000299155.1. Lineage (NCBI taxonomy): Eukaryota > Metazoa > Chordata > Mammalia > Macroscelidea > Macroscelididae > Elephantulus > Elephantulus edwardii. The sequence continues at coordinate 24,506 of NW_006400066.1, read as the reverse complement.
AGAGACTACTGAGGACACACAGGAAGTTGAACTGAATATAAAACAGTGTAACTTGCTCCCATCAGAGGTTATTTCCCTCCAAATATGATTAAAGTACAAAATATTCATCTGTCTCTTATACTCTATAAAAAGAATATTTTCAAATTAAAGTCACCAAGAGCATTTCATTTTAATAAGAGAAACACATTTCTAAAATTTATTGAGGGGGAATATGTTTCTAAAGAGCTGAAGTACAATATTGAGCTTAGAATATCTAATTAAGATCAACTTAAATCTATTAGTATTCTAAACATTCGAAACATTTTTAGAAGAAAATAAGGGTGAAGAGAAAGGAAGAAACAGAGAGGAAAGAAAAGTAAAATAAATTGGTAGATGGAGAATAACAGACAGAAGGGCATAGAGGCATGGGTATCGCAATGGAATACTTAAATAACTTACTTGTTGTTAGGTGCTTGTCAAGTCACCTGTGACGCATAATGACCCTATGTACAACAGCCGTAATCCTGTTTTATCCTTTGCCAATCTTATTGTCTCTGACACACCCATCCCAATTACTCCAGTGAATGAATCAATCCATCTCATCGAGGGTCTCCCTTTCCTGCACTGTCCCTCCACCCTCCCAAGCATGATGTCCTTCTCCAAGGACTGATCCCACCTTGCAACATGGTCAGAGTATGTTTGATGAAGCTTCAGAATCCTTGCCTCCAAGGAGCAGCCAGGCTTTACCCTCTACAGGATGAACTTGTTCTCCTAGCAGTCCAATACTCTTCTCCAGCACCACAGCTCAAAGGCATTAACTTTCCTTCTATCATCCCTAATCATTGAGCCATGGATAAATAAAAGTGATTAAATTAGTTATCATTGGGTATTGATTTTCATCTCTGTTACAGCAATTATATATATTATTATTTAATTTTGTTCCTAATATGTGATACTTAGAGGGTTGCTATGAGTCACCCGTGACTCGACGGCACTTAACAACAACAACAAGAGCAACAATATTTGATAATTGAAGGAGCTCTGGTGGGTAGTAGTTTCACTACTATCCCAAAGATCAAGTCTCTCTGGTGGTTCAAATTCACCAGCTGCATTACAGGAGAAAAGTGTATAATCCCTTCCAAATCAAATTTCAGCCTCCAGAAAAGCTATGACCCTCCAGATAAGGGTCAGCTATGAGATGGTTCACTCCACAGCAATGAGTTTCAGGGGTTTGGGGTTTTTTTGACAGTTTAAGTGCTTATTTTAGCCTAAAACTTTCTTCAACTTGCTTTAATCACAATTTTTTTTTATTTTATTGTACTCAGAAATGATTATGAGCCATTTGATAATCTTCCAGATGTGCATATGTTAGTCTAATGATGAAGCTTCAAAGAGTGAAAGTAAACACAAAGTGTTCTGTAAAAGAAGGAATAGTTTTCTATGAGACTGTTTTACAATGTTCCTCTGAGTAAAATAAGGATATATCATAAAATATTTTATAAAAAAGTTATTACTTCCTAGAAACTCTAGATAAGTTGCGGGTTGAGGGAGAAAAAGTTGTTGATCCCAACCAAGAGTCCTTATTGACCACTTGCAGACTTAACTTTTCATAACAGCATGGGTGATCTAAGTTAAATAGAACACTTTCGTGTTAAATTGCTCTGGTATTGGCTGTGTTTAGCACCTTTTAGCACTTTAGTAACTATGAAGAGCACATTGAACATAATGAAAATGAAATTCTTACCTTATCATAGATTTCTGGATAGCAGCTTGCTTCCAAAAGAATCTAATAGAAGTATCTTTTCTATCTCAGCTCATGCTCCATTTAATAAATCATACTTTCATCTCTGCACCTTGATGTCTCTGTACTGGCCTTGGTCATGCTTGACAAGGGAACTAGCATTTGTTCTGTAGTAATATCACAGCAGGTCCTTTTATGAGACACACTTATCTGGACCACCTTCAATAATCATGTTCACTAATAGAAACCAGCTGGCCAGCTGTCAATTCCATCTATTAATGTTTATGTTTTCTAAATAAAGATTTCTAAAGAAATAAAGAGTTATAAGTAGTGCTCTAAGACTTTAATGTTCCTGTTTTGTTTTTATGTGCTGTCAAGTTGCCTGTGACTCATAGTGACCATACGTACAGCAGTTCTGAAACCTGCCCTGTCCTGAGCCAGTCTCACTGTCTCAGACACACTATTGCCCTAGTTACTGTATCAACCAATCTCATATGGGGTCTTCTTCTCCTGTGCTTTCTCTCCACCGTTCTGAGCATAATGTCCTTTTCCAAGGACTAGTCTTTCCTGGCTACATGCCCAAAGTATGTGAAATGTAGCTTCAAAATACTAGCCTCCAAGGAGAAACGTGGTTTTACTCTCTCCAAGACAGATGTATTTGTTTTATTGGCAGTCCATGGTATGTTCAAGACTCTTCTGCAGCACCACAGCTCAAAGAAATCTATTCTTCTTCTGTCATTCTGAGTCATTGTCCAGCTGCATAGCAAGTATAATTGTGAAGACCATGGCCTGGACTAGGCACACCTTAGTTTCTAGAATGACATCGTTGCTTCTCAGTACTCTGGAGGGGTCTCTGACAGCACATTTTCTCAGTACAGTTCGTCTCCTGGTTTCCTAACTACTGATACCAAGAGTGTTGATTGACAAATCAATGATTTGCTGATTGAAAAGACCTTTTATAAGAAACATATACGTAGTCAATACAAATAGATTTCACCTGATGGTATGCACAGACATTAGATAGATTACATCTATTGAAGGAGTCATTGGAGAAGTTCAGTATTATCAGTGAAAACTAGGCCAGATGCTGATTGTGGAACAGACCATCAACTACTTATATGCAAGTTCAAACTAATGCTAAAGAAAGCATTGCAGAACTGGTGAGAAGTGACAACCCAAAAGAACACAGTTTGAATTCACCAGCTGGTTCACAGGAAGAAAGATGGGCAAAATCTTCTCATGTGATTTACTGCCTCTGAAACCCACTGCAGAATTAGCTGTGAGTTGATTCCAACTTGCTGGTACATAACAACAACATTCTAAGCCGACTTTCAAAAGTCAGCCAGAATGCTTCAGAGAGCACAGTTCTGCAAAGAATACCAATTTAGACTGGCTCCAAAATATCCATAGATTAACAAGTTATTTGATTAAAATTTGATGAATAAGATAATGAGAAAAGGGCCTCAGAGTTCTCAGGTAATTTATTGATGTTAATTTTTTTCTATAATTATATTTTATTAATTTTCATAAACATTTACAGAGATTTTGGGCTTCCACTCATTCATTGTTGCA
>NW_006400066.1:8895-18324 GCF_000299155.1 Elephantulus edwardii | reverse complement strand
GTAACAGTTCTTCTTTAAATGTTTTGTAAAATTCACTTGTAAAACCATCTGGTCCAGGGCTTTTCTTGGTTGGAAGTTGTTGTATTGCCTTTTCCATGTTAAATTGAATGAATACTAATAAATCAGTTTCACTATGGGGAAAAGATGTGTTATCTCCTTCCATGGCATTTACAGCCTCTGAAAACCCACTGGAAGGTCAGCTATAAGATGATTTCAACATGAAGACAAGTCAAGATACATACGGAGTCCCAACTCTGTATGTATGTGTGAGTGCTGTCATGCGCCATGTCTAAATATCTGGGTCTAATGATGAGTGTACTCCTTATTGCAACTTAAAGCCAAGTCAACTCTTGCGGAATAGTGAGAGCCCGCTCAAAGTTGACCCTCCAATGGGTTTCCCAGATTGTAAATTACACAGGAGATTTCCCATCTCTCTCCTGTAGTAGTATCATTAGCAGATTTAAACAGCCAGAGACATGCAGTTTTTGGATTAACAGTAACTCCCTGTTGCCTGTGCCATCAGAGCTCCCTTGTCATTTAAACATTTATGGAAAAGATAATGTTTGAGAGGTTTATGGAAAAGAGAATTCATTTCATACAGCTTAGGTTTTTATCTATCTGACTCTAAGTGTCCTGTGTTAATTTATGAGAATTTTTAAAAGCTTTAATGTCATAAAGCAAAAATTTAGTTTCTTGTTAAGATAACATATTTTCTTTGATTACTAAATTGAAGACTTAGGTTATTCTTTCTGTAATCTTTCTCAAAGGTGTGGATTCCGTGTTTTATTAGAATAAACTCTTGAGTTGAAAACCAAACGAATGGCTTTGAAAAAGCTAAAGCTTTATTTTTTTCTTTAGATCTTCAGTTAAATAGCTCTAGTCTTGTTTTTTGGTGATCTCTAATAAACTTCTGAAAACTCTAAAACTTTGTAGAAATTCACAAACAAGCTTTTTATCTTTTGAAAGAAAAGAGGGGGAGTTTTATTCAGAATGTTATAAAATATGTTGTCAAATCAGAAGTCAATATTTTGTTTGGGCCATGCATTACACGTCAATTATGTTTATCTAATTCTAAGATCAAGTGGATCTTAACTTTGTCATCATTTTATTATTTCAAATGCTAACTTTATTGCTTCTTTATTTTCCTTTAAATCTAGTATTATTAAGCTAGAAATTTTAACTGATGAATTAACATTGTTCACCTTAATGTTTTACTACTAGTCACAGAGATTTGATAAACTTTAGGTATATTAAGACTAACACTATGTGTAATGGGAATAATGGTAATGTAGAGAAAGCTCAGTCCAACATCTAATTCTACAAAAGCGAACTGTCACTATCTATGGCATCCACAGTCGTTGTTGTTATGTGCCATTGAGTTACCTGCAACTCATAGCCAACCTATGTACAATAGGTCTGAAGCCTGCCCTGTCTTGAGTCAGTCTCACTGACACTGATACACTTACCCCAATTACCCCAGTTACTATGTCAATCCATCTCATCCTGGGTCTTTTTCTCCTGTGCTATCCCTCCACCCTTTGAGCGTGATGTTCTTCTCCAAGGACTGGTCCCTCCTGGCCATTTGCCCAAAGTATGAGTTAGAGATTCAAAATCTTAGCCTCCAAGGAGAAACTTGGTTTCACTCTCTCCTAGACAGACTTACTTGTTTTCATGGTCGTCTATGGTATAAGTGGCATCCACAATATCAAATTGCTGCAAGGTCTGACATGGCCTCTTGCACAACTGCTCTTACTATTAATCACTTAGCCTGAAATTCATTGCCAATAACTCAAAGACTTTACTCACAGTTGTAGGGTTGGTTACAGAAATAGGTTGAAGGGTGGGAGTGGTAAAGGATATCACACAATAAAAGTTTTCATTTACAGCAGTCCCAAACCAGGTTAATAGCAAGACACAATTCCTCAGTTAGCTCAGACAGCTTCTCAATCAACAAGTGAAAGTCCAGAGCCAGCCTAGCAACAACAACAACAAAAATGCAGTAATCCATAAAGATTTGTGTCATAGCAGTTACAAGTCAGCTCTTCCCTCAATCAACTCAATAAAATCTTTAACTTTGGCTCTGTCTATAATGCTCTGTTAGGCTATGCCTCCCTGTAGATTCTTCCTAGTCTGGCCAGCCCTCTCTCTCATGTTTGTCCCATGCCTGCTGCTGATGTAGGAGACACTGATCAATGGTGAACCATGTGTCTGCGTTCGAGGCACCTGGAGACCATGCTGCCAGAGAGGGTAAGGCAATGGCTAGAAAAGCCATTTTCAAAATTCCTAACACCACACTATGCCTCGAGACGTTTTTACATAAACGTTATTAAAATATTAGTATTATAATTAGAAGTATGCATATATAAGGATTTTGCTTTGAATTAGCTTTACTCAATTTTACTACATTTATGTCAAGTTCCTACCAAGTTGCTTACTTTTAAAAGTGTTATTAGTTAATAATTTAAATTTATCTTCTGCAAATATCTTTTATTTTGCTGGACTGAAATATTTTAACAAAATTACACTATGTCACACTTATAAAAGAAGACTGTAAATGTATCAGTTGTGTATGTTATTGGACTAAATAAGATTTCTAGAACTGTATGAATTACGAAGAAACTTGAAGAGTTTTCAAAGCCCTCAGATTGGAAAACAAACATGTAGAGAAACAGCTACAATGATCCTTGAAAAACTGGAACATGAACTAGGAAATATGAATTTAGGAAAATTCAAAGGTATCAAAAAGGAAATGAAGCACATTTAGATTGACATTCTAAGTATTAGTGAGCTGACATGGACTTAGCATTGGCTATTTTGAAACAGACAACTGTATGATTTACTATGCTCTGGATGAAATATTAAGGAAACATGATCTTGCATTCATAGTCAAAAATTCTCTTTAAAGATTTATCCTGAAGGACAATACTGTGAGTGATAGGATACTGTCCATATGCATAAAAAGAAGATTTGTTAATGTATCAATTATTCATATATATATATATCCAACAACTAAAAATTCTTATTGTTGTTGTTGAGTAGGATTGAGTTGGAAATGACTCATAACTGACTCTCCAGTGGGTTTTCAGCTGAAATTAATCAGTCGGGAGGAAATTGCTCATCCTTCTTTCATGGAAACTCAAGCCTAAGTCGAGAATTTCTAACACCTTTTGCAGTCTGAAATTGGCTGAACAGGCAATCTGGATTCATTAATTATATTTGGTGGCTGGAATATAAAAATTAAAAACAAAGAAGGACAGGTAGTTAGAAAATACAGACTTACTGACAGAAATGATGCTGAAAACCAAATGACTGCTTTTGCACAATCAATAATTTATTCATTTCAAATACCTTTATCAAAAACACAATCACTATACACATGGTTCTCACTTGATAGACTACATAAGAATTAGACTGACTATGTCTGTAGAAATCATTGAAGAAATTAAAAATCAGTAATCAAGACCAGGCCAGGTGCTGACTATGGAACAGACCATCAATTACTCATGTGAAAGCTCAAATTGGAGCTGAAGAAAATGAAAACAAATCCACAAGCAATAAAATATGACTTTGAGTTTATCTCACCTGACTTGGAAAAAAAATTTCAAGAATAGATTGAGAAAGTTAACACTAATAATTGAAGACCAGATGGACTGTAAATGACTTCAAGGCTATCATCCATGAAGAAAGCAAGAGATCATTGCAAAGTTGGGGCAGGGAGAGTGGTAAGACAAAAAAGAATGTCAGAAGAAACTTTGAAAATTATACTAGAATACTGAGAAACAAAATAAAAAAGGAATACCAAAGGAAATAGCCAAGTAATACAAAAGGAATACCCAAGTAAGAGACATAAACAGATATCAAAGGGCATCCCGAAGAGACAAAGCAAAGAATTATGACGATGTACAAAGAGTTGGAGTCAGACAATTTAAAAGGGAGAATTCTTTTGGCATTCCTCAAGCTGAAATAACTGGTTAAAAAAATCAAGCCAGAAGTTACAATACTGAAAGATGCTATGGACAAAATCTTGAATGCTGCAGGAAGAATCCAAAGATGGAAAGAATATACCAAGTCTCTGTCCAAAAGGAGTGACTGACACAAAAGAATTTAAAGTAATATTTTATGTGTATGATGAAACTCAATGGTAATAATGGAAGAAAATAATTTACTGCAGGCATTGGCAAAAAATTAGGACCCCAGTAAATCATGGGATACCAACTGACATGCTTCAACAAACAGATGCAGCCCTGGACTTGCTCTTCCCACTGTGCCAAGAAAACTGGAAGAGACACCTGACTAACTGTATGGAAGAGATCTATATCTGTAACCATACCGGCAAAAGGTGATCTAATAGAATGTGGAAATAATCTAAAAGTGTAATTAATATCACATGCAAGCACAGTATTGCCAAAGATTATTTAAAACTGGCTAGAACAGTAGACAGAACTGCCATAAATTTAAGCTGGATTTAGAAGAAGCCATAACATCAGAACGATCATGGCTAGTGTCAGATGGACCTAGCTGAAAGCAGAGAACACTAAAAGTTTATCTATTTGTTTTGTTGTATCTGTGAAAAGGCAATTGACTGTGGCGATGTTAACATTAAGAAGAATAGAAAAACCAGAACACTTAATTATGCTTATGGAAAAACCTAGTCCGAGGCCCAGATGGTGTTGTCCAAATAGAGTAAGAGAACACTGCATGGTGCTGCAAACTGATGGCTTGTACTGGAATGAGAGATACTTATGGATGCAGACACTCAAAATTTCCAAATTGAATAGAAAATATCTTCAGCAAAAAGAATGTGCTGGTTTGATCTTATTTGTTGTTGTAATATGCCATAGAGTTGACTATGACTCATAAAAATCATATGATCAATAGCTCTGAATCCTGCCCTATCAAATCTCAACGTCTCTAACACACCCACTGTTATTACCACAGTTACTGAGTCCTAATCCATATCATTCAGGGTCTTCCTCTCCTGAACTTACTTCTCACCCTTCCAAGCATGATGTACTTCTCCAAGGACTGGTCCCTTTTGGCAACATGCCCAGTGTAAGTGAGACAAGTTTGATAAGAATGGGAAAATAAGCAATTGGCTACCTAAAAAGAGGTATATTAGGGCAAGAGGCATGAAGTAACTGATTTACACAGTTTCATGAAAGTATTTATTGGCGGGATGATTGTAAGGGAAGAAAAAACTCCACAACTCAAATATAACTAAAATAAATATAAACAAAAAATAATGTAAATGAAGGACTATGTGGAACATAATGTACATTCATGAAAAAAGTGTATCAATGAGAAAAAAGAAAAGTATACATGAAGTTTATATCCTTTTTTCATATATATATTCAATCTATTTATCTAACTAATTATTTGAGAAGCTAGATTTTATGAAGAAGAACATGACATAAGGACTGGAGGAAAACTCACCAACAACCTGCCTTATACAGATTACACAACCTTACTCGCTGAAAATGAAGACTTGAAATGCTTGCTACAGATCAAAGACTATAGCCTTCAAAATAGATTACATCTCAACATCAAGAAATTAAAAGTTCTCACCACCAGATCAACTGATAGCATTATAATAGATGGAGAAAGTATGGATATTTTCAACAATGTCATCTTATTTAGTTCCACAATAAATAACTTTAACATCAGCAGTCTAGACATGTATTACATTGGTCAAACCTGCTGTTAAGGATGTTTCCAAAGTTCTAAATGTGTTTCTTTAAAGACCTTTGTGCACTTGGTTCAACTCATGGTGTTTTCAATTACTTGCTATACAAATGATTTGGACAATAAAAAAAAGATTATAGAAGAATTGATGCCTTTGAGTTTTGATGCTGGAAAAGAGTACTGGATATCCCATGGAGAACAAAGACATATGTCTTGTAGAAAGTGTAGCTAGAATGCTTCTTAGAAGCAAGAATGGTAGAATTTTGTTTCCCATATTTTGGTCATGTTTTAAGGGGCCAGACTTTGGAAAAGAACATCATGCTCGATAAGGTGGAGGGTCATCAAAAGAGATGACCTTCTACAAGATGGATTGACACAGTGACTGTAACAATAGGCTTAATGCACTTCAGATGATAAGGATGGCACAATACAGGGAAGGATACAGATCTTCTGTTCATAGTATTGCTATGGGCTGCAGTCAACTTTAAAGGACTTAACAACAATAACAATAACTAATCCAGAATTGCATGAGATTGGAAGTAACTGTATAGAGCTGAGTAAGCAAACAAAAATATTGTAATGTTTATGCGATAATATTACTGTTGTTCAATTTTCTTTTATCTAGGTATTAGAAACAATGCTTTTGTCTTTTCTGTCTTTTGATAGTCTAGGTCTGTATTTCAACTTTCTGCACTTCAGATAGGAATAAGAATAGGAAACATTATAGCATGTATCAATATTCTGGCTAATTATGTCCAAAGTGTTTTAAAAAATTTTATCCATCACATCAGGGGCTGGTCAATGGGAGATGGGTATTGAATGGTGTAGGCAAAAGGAGGAAGGGATGGTGGTGGAGTAAGAAAACATCGGTGGGCTGTAACATTGAATCTATTGGTCATTGTCATAACTGGGAAATTGTCATTCATCGGGTCTTTTCTGTGGAATGCTTGTCTGTCAGATACTATTATATATATTTAAAGATTGAGACAGACTAGGAAGAAGGATTGGCCATCCACTTCAGAAAAGACAGGCCTTCGAAAATCCTATGTACAGTAGAGCACACTTAGACTATCGCTTGGACTAGCAGACATGGCAAATGAGACTGAGATCTTAGAAAAAGAAATACAGAGAAGAAGGAACAGCTGTAAGCAGACACTAGTGATTGGAACATGGAACATGAGAAGCATGAATGTAGGAAAATTGGACATTGTTAAGAAAGAAATGGGACACATAAATATTGGCATACTAGGTATAGGAGAAATGAGATGGTTTGGCATGGGACATTTTGAATCAGACGATTATATGATTTACTATGCTGGGAATGAAAAGGTGAGAAAAAATGGAGTTGGTTTCATAATTTAAAAAGTCATTTCTAGATCCATCCTGAAATACAATATGGTAAGCAATCGGATAATATCCATACGCATAGAAGGAGGTCCAGTGAATGCCACTATCATTCAAATATATGCACCAACAACTAGAGTCAAAGAGGAGGAAATAGAAGATTTCTACCAACTTTTGCAGTCAGAAGTTGATCAAACATACAATCAAGATGCATTGATAATTATGGGCGACTGGAACGTAAAAGTTGGGAACAGAGAAGAAGGTTCAGTAGCTGGAAAATATGGACTCAGAGAGAGAAATGAGGCTGAAGGTAGAATGATAGAGTTCTGCACATTCAGTGATTTATTCATTGCAAATACCTTTTATAAGAAACATAAACGCAGGCTGTACACATGGATCTCACCTGATGTTATGCATAGGAATCAAATAGATTACATTGTGGAAAGACTCGGTAGAGCTCAATATCAGCACTGAAAACCAGGCCGGGTGCTGATTGTGGCACAGACCACCAACTACTAATATACAAATTCAAGCTGAAGTTGCGGAAAAGTAAATCAAGTCCACGGGAACCAAAACTCTATCCCACTCGAATTTCAAAACCATCTCAGGAACAGGTTTGAGGCCTTGAGCACCAATGAGCATAGATCAAATGAGCTCTGGGAGGATATTAAGAAAATCGTACATGAAGAATGCAAAAGATCATTACAAAGGCTGAAAAAGAAGAAAATACCAAGATGGATGTCAGATGAGACTCTGAATATTGCATTAGAGTGCCGAGAAGCCAAAGCTAAAGGAAGAAATCAAGGAGCTAAACAGACAATTTCAAAAGGCAGCCCGGGACGATAAAGCAAGATACTATAATGAAATGTGCAGAGAGCTGGAGACAGAAAATCAAAAGGGATGAACTCGCTCAGCGTTTCTTAAGCTGAAGGAGCTGAAAACCAAATTCAAACCACGGGTAGCAATACTTAAGGATACTTTGGGCAGTATATTAAATGATCCAGAAAGTATCAAGAGAAGATGGAAGGAATACAGAGTCACTGTATCAGAATGAATTGGCTGACACAGAAGAATTTCATGAAATGACATATGAGCAAGAGCCTATGGTGATGAAAGAGGAAGTTCAAATTGCTCTGAAGAAATTGGCAAGAAACAAGGCTCCAGGAATTGACGGCATACCAATTGACATATTTCAACAAACAGATACTGGCCTGGATGTGCTCACTAAGTTGTGCCAAGAAATCTGGAGAAGAGCCATCTGGTCCACTGACTGGAAAAGATCGATATTTGTTCCTATTCCAAAGAAAGGTGACCCAACAGAGTGTGGAAATTATCGAACAATATCATTGATATCACATGCAAGCAAGATTCTACTGAAAATGATCCAAAAACGTTTGGAACAATATGTCAACAGAGAACTGCCAGATGTGCAGGCTGGATTTAGAAGAGGTCGTGGTACTAGGGATATTATAGCCAATGTCAGTTGGATCTTACCAGAAAGCAAAGAATACCAGAAGAATGTCTATCTGTGCTTCATTGAGTATGCAAAGGTTTTTGACTGTGTGGATCACAACAAACTGTGGCTGACTCTGAGAAGAATGGGAATCCCAGAACATTTGAAATATGAATAATATGAAATTTATACTTGGACCAAGAGGCAGTTGTCAGAACAGAGCAAGGAGACACTACATGGTTCAAAATAAAAAAGGGGGTCCATCAGGGATATATTCTGTCTCCATACCTTTTCAATCTGTATGCAGAACAGATCATCCCATATGCTGGGCTATACAAAGAGGAATGTGGCATCAGGATTGGTGGAAGAATTATCAACAACCAGCGTTATGCAGATGACACAACCCTGCTTACTGAAACTGAGGACCTGAAGTGCTTGCTGCAGAAGATCAAGGACTACAGCCTCCTATGGGCTGAAGCTCAATGTCAAGAAAACAAAGCGTCTAACCACTGGGTCAATTGGCAGCATCAGCATGGACGATGAAGAGATTTAGATAGTTAACAGTTTTAATTTACTTGGCTCCACAGTCAACGCTCTTGGTAACAGCAGCCAGGAAATCAGGAGATGAATTGCATTGGGAAAGTCGGCTGTGAGGGACCTCTCAAGAGTACTGAAGAGCGATGATGTCAGCCTGGAGACTAAGGTGCGCCTGATTCGGGCTATAGTCTTCACCATTATGTGCTATGCATCAGGGAGTTGGACAGTGAATAGGGTTGATAGAAAGAGGATTGACGCCTTTTAGCTGTGGTGCTGGAGACGAGTGTTGAATATACCATGGACTGCTAGGAGAACAAACAGGTTTGTCCTGGAGAGGGTGAAGCCAGAGTGTTCCCTGGAGTCAAGGATTCTGAAGCTTTGTCTGACATATTTTGGGCATGTTGCAAGGAGGG
>NW_006400066.1:0-8478 GCF_000299155.1 Elephantulus edwardii | reverse complement strand
AATGAACATCTACAGAAATTTTGGATTTCCATTCATTCATTGTTGCACTTTTCTCCCCGCCCAGCCTACTCCCATCCCAGTTCACTCTTCCCCTTGAAAAGCAAAAGAAAAACTCCTTCATTGGTATATAATCCATCCCGCACACCCCCACCTCCACCCCACCCCGAGTATACTCCACTCTGCAACCTTCATTCTGGACTTCTATGATAATCATAATGTCCTAAAATATATTACTTTTAAATTATTCTCTTCCTCATCAGCTTCAATGCAGTAAACATAATTTATCCAGTTTTTCTCAGTCTTACCAAATGTTTTAAGGTACTATTGAATTTACTACAAATCACTGACTCTGTGCATTTTTAATCTAGTACTCTAAATATTTTCCACAGGTTAAAGAGTCCTTTGGTGGGTACAAAATTAATCTATATCAGAAGACATTGATAAAAGTAATCATTAAAATCTCACAGAAAAGAACTCTGTTTAGACCTTCCAATCAACTCTTGCTCTACTGAATTACAGGGGGTGAAAACTTGAATGTGTTTGTGTCACTTAAGGAAAGCTAGCATCCTTGGTTGGATGTTTCTGAAGGAAAGCAGAGGTTCCAATACTCATGTGGTCAGCCTGAGACATCAAGAGTGGACAACTAATCCCAAAACAGATTTTTTAAAGTATACTCTTTTTTATTTTGTGTGAGGTTTCAGGAATCCATTTGTACAGATACTTTTTCAAATCTTCATTTGAAATATTATATTTTTAAAATGAGTTTTTTGCTGTGTATGTCCATTAAAGTATAATTAGTTTTTGTTCAAGTAGTATTTTCATTGATATTTAATTTAGTATAAAAATTTATAAAAGAAAGAAAAGGAAAAAACCCCTATTTTCCAATCTTTGTGAACTGGATCTGCATTGGAGTCTTAAGTCTTGCTTGTCCTGAGCCTCAGAGTCAGCCAAACTAGAAACAGTAAGACCTCTGGGCCTTTCTGATCAAGTAATTTTTATTGGGTGCTTTTAATTCCTCCAAAAGACCCAGATCCCTTCATCCAGAATTTAGGTAGGTGAAATAGTCCAGAAAGAGCTGTGTTGCTAACTCAGAGACTGTGTTTCTCAGGGGTTCAAGTCCATCAGTTTCTCACAGGAGAAAGATAACAATCTCCTCCTCTGCAATTTAAAGTCTTGGAAACCCACCAGAGGATCAGCTACGAGTTGGAACAAACTTGACAGCAATAAGAGAGAGGTGTTGCTTGTCTTTAGACCCAGATGTCTACAAGTTGAGTAATTGTTAGCCTTGCTTTTTTGTTTGTTTGTTTGTTTTGTTTTGTTTTAAATAATATCTGTCCTTTTCCAGCTTGTGTAAATTTCTAATTCGGTGAAACAAAAGTGAGCACAATATATTACCCCTTCAAATATTGCACAGACAGATTAGAGCTAGTGATGTCTGTTTTTTTTTTTCCTCCTCAATAGCTTTACTGTAGGATCCTTGTTACCTTTTCTTAATTTAGTGAAATTTTTTGTTTTGCCTCTCTTTGCTGCTACAAGCTGTTGACTCTTTTGCTAGAGTTCAAAGAAAGTTATTCTAAGACAGTGTCTGCTTGTTTTGAAAGGTTTATGTTGGGGGAACACAGGATAATTAATGGTAGCTTGCAGCTGCCTATTCCCTTATTTCAGTAATGCTAGTCTTTCTTTTTAGGATTCTTTGGTAGTTCAGCGGTAAGAACTTGTAATGCCAACTCAAAGGTTAACAGTTCAAATCTACTACCTGCTCCATGAGAAAAAACTCAACAATTTCTTCCTTTGTGGTGAACTGGATCTGAAAACCTGGTAGAGGGTCAGCCATGAGTTGATTCAGGTGGGCAATACATAATAACATAATAATAACAATAACATTTCCCCTATTTATTGGGGTATTCTGTTTTCTAATTTTATGGAGTAAGTCTATAGTTCTTCAATGTTTCCTTTTAATATGTAAGAGATTTCCATTAATATTCTCCTGCAATCTAAGTGACAGTGTATATGTACTTACTCCTTATAATATTACACTCTATATTATTTCATTCTGTAAACATCCTAGAGAGGGTTAAATCAGGCTACTCCTTGGAGGCAAGGACTCTAGGGCTTCGTCTGACATACTTTGGACATGTTGTAAGGAGAGAGAGGTCTTTAGAGAGGGACATCATGCTGAGTAGAGTAGAGGGACAGCGCAGGAGGGGAAGACCCTCTATGAGGTGGATTGGTTCAGTGACTGGGGTAATCAGGATAGGTGTGTCAGAGGCAATGCGATTGGCACAGGATAGAGCAGGGTTTAGGGCTGTTGTACATAGGGTCACTATGAATCACAAACGACTCGATGGCACATAACTACAACAACAACAAACATTTTCTAGATCAAATAATGATTTCTGATTCTGCTACATGGTTTTTAAAAAAATTATTATTTTTTATTTTAATGAACATTTACAGAGATTTTGGATTTCCATTCATTCATTGTTGCACTCTTCTCCCTGCCCACCCCCAACCCCCTTAGTTCACTCCTCTCCTTGAAAAGTAAAACAAAAATTCCTTCATTATTATACAATAACCCCATCCCTGTACACTCTAATATGCAACCGTCATTCTGGACTCTTTTCATAACCATAATACCCAAACATATATCACTTTTAAACTGTTCTGTCCCTCATCTGTTTCAATGTAGTATACATAATTTATCCAATTTTTCTCAGTCTCTTCTCAACTCTGATGTCAGTCCCATTCTACAACAGTGGCACTATGCAGTATTTGTCCTTTTGTGACTGAGATATTTCACTCAGCATAATGTCCTCCAGGTTCACCCATTTTGAATAGCATTGCATGAGTTCCTTGTTTTTCAGTTCAGTATAGTATTCCATTGTGTGAATATACCACAGCTTCTCTATCCATTCGTTTGTTGATGGGCACTTAGGTTGTTTCCAACTCCTTGTTATTGTGAACAAAGCCACGATAAACATGGGTGTGCATATATCTACTTGGGTGGCAGTTATGGTTTATTTGCGGTATATTCCCAGTAGAGGAATTGCTGGGTCAAATGGTATCTCTATTTGCAACTTTTTGAGAACGTGTCATACAGCCTTCCATAGTGGTTGCACCATTTTACACTCCCACCAACAGTGAATAAGGCTTCCTGTTTCTCTGCAACCTCGCCAGCATTTGTTGTTTGCGGCTTTGTTAAATTTTGCTCTTCTTACTGGGGTGAAATGGTATCTCATACTTGTTTTGATTTGCATCTCGCTAAGAGCTAGGGATTTTGAGCATTTCTTCATGTATTGGTTAGCCATCTGAATGTCTTCTTTGGTGAAGTGTCTGTTCATATCCTGTGCCCATTTTCCAACTGGGTTATCTACCTTTATCTTATTGTGGTGCTCAAGTATTTTATAAATTCTAGATATAAGTCCTTTATCTGACATCATGACATTACCAAGTATTTTTCCCCATTCTGTGGCTTTCCTTTTTAATCTGTTGGAGATTTGATTCTTAGAAGGTCCCATTCATCTATTTTATCCTCTCCTGGTTGTAGATTTTTCAGGATGCTTGGAAGACTGTTTATGTTGTGGACTAGGACTTCTAGAGTTCTTCCAAACTTTTCTTTAATGAAGTTTATAGTGCTTGGTTTTAGTCCTAGGTCCATGATCCATTTTGAGTTGGTTTTCATGTATGGAGAGAGGTGTGGATCTTGCTTGAGTTTTCTAAAAGTAGTTTTCCAATTTTGCCATGACCATTTGTTGAAAAGGTTGTCATTTCCCCCTTAACGGATTTCATCTCCTTGTCAAAAATCAGTTGACCATAGGTAGATCGGCCAATTTCTGGATTTTCTATCTATTCCATTGATCTCTGTGTCTGTCATTATACCAATATCCCACTGTCTTGACCACCACAGCAGTTACTACATGATTTTGTAACAGAGATAATGTCTTCTTTTTTTTTATTATTTTCTCTACAAGCATGCTTTAAAGCAGCAAAGGGAACTCTAGTGGCTTAGTGTTAAGGAGTTGCACTCCTAACACAAGGGCAAAGTCTTTGAATTAATCAGCTGCTCCAAATGAGAAAAATGGGCAAACTCTTCCTGTGTGATTTACAGTCTCTGGAAATCGGCTACAGGCTCAGCAATAAATTATGTCCCTTCTTGATGGTACTCAACAACAACAACAGAGTATTAAAGTATGTGTGTGTACATTTCCTTTATTTAAGAAAACGAAATTAATATATATACAATTTCTAGAGTACTTAAACTCTTGAATTATTTCCAGTTACTTCTTTTCTAGCTTAATCATACAGCATAAAGTGTCTTCTATATATCACTTCTCTATGGTAAGGAATTGATATACAATTCAAAGACATGAATTCTTCTTTTGTCATCTTTATTCATTATCTAGCTCTTAGATACATAACAAATAATGGAAAATCTATGGCTTGAATCAGGTGTACCTTAGTCTTCAAACTGGTATCATGCTTTTCAGTATTTGGAGAGGTTCTGACAGCCAACTTGTCCAAAGCAATATGTCTCTGTCTCCTGACTGCTAATACCAAGTGTATTGATTGTGGATTTAAGCAAGACAAAATCATTAACAGTTTCAATTCTTTCTCCATCTATCATGATGTTGCTTACTGGTCTAGTGGAAAGGACCTTTGTTTGCTTGATGCAGAGGTACAATTCATATTGAAAGCTGTAGCCTTTGATCTTCAGCAACAAGTGTTTCAGTTCTCCCTTGCTTTTCAGTAGACAAGGTTATGTCATCTGCATAATGCAGGTTGTTGAAGAATCTTCCTCCAATCTTGATACCACAGTAGTCTTCATAGAGTCTGGCTTCATGCTTTACTTGCTCAGCACATTGATTGAATGGGTATGAAGAAAGCATACACCCCTGAGGTACACCTCTCATGATTTTAAACTATACAGTCTTCCCTGTTCAAATGCATTTGCATAGTAAATAAAACACAGATTGACATTCTTCCAGTATTCTCTGCTTTCAACCAAGATCCATCTGACATCAGCAGTGATATGCCTAGTGCCATGGCCTCTTCTAAATCTAGTTTGAAATTCTGCCAGTTCTCTTTCAATGTACTGTTCCACCATTTTTGGATGATCTTCAGCAATATTTTGCTTGCAGTGGTTGGCATTTGAGCCTTAGACTAAGGGTAAGGATGGAGTCCCTCGGGCCAAATTTATTAATATTAGAAAAATATTCTTTAGAAGACACAACAATCATTTGTCTATTTGCTATACTGAAAAACTTGAAGTTGCTGTGATGCTGAACACTATTCCATAGTTGTGTCAAATACCATAATAGTTACCCATTATATACAATGGTTGGATGAGCTTCCAGATTGATTCATGTTGGGAAGCAGAAGTGGCACCCACTTCCTAAACTAGATGCCTCTAGAAACTCTACAAACTCTTACAAATGTACAGAAATTATTTTAATTATATAACAGAGTTCAGATCTTTTGTTCAAAGCTAACTCTGAGTCATATTAGACTCAACAACACTTAACCACTGCTAAGTGAGACTAATGTTATTATAGCTGGAGGAACATTCTTCCACTTTGCACATCACTCTTTGTCAATGTGCTGTATGAGGTAACCTGGGTTTGCTATGATGCTGAACCTTGTGCCATGGGGATATCAAATGCCATAATGGTTTCCCATTGTGGACTGTGTTTGGTGGAGCTCCCAGTTGTGAAACAGGTTGGGAGGCAGGAGTGGCATCCACTTCCTAAACCACATGCCTCTGGAAACTCCATAAACTTGGAAAAACAACGATAGCTATGGAAAGGCATTAGGTCTTTTGTTCATAGAGTAGCTATGAGTCAACCTTGACAGCAATCAACAACAACAAATATTAATGATATTATTTGGTAATTTCCACATTCTATTGGATCACCTTTCTTGGGTATGGGAACAAATATGGACCTCTTCCAATTCATCGGCCAGACAGTTGTCCTCCAAATTTCCTGGCATAGATTGGTGAGCATGTCCAAATTTGCATTTGTTAGTTGAAAAATATCAACCAGTATTCCATCTATTGCCAGTGTCTTCAGTACAGCCTAAACTTCAAACTTCTTCCTCTGTTACCGTTGGCTTTTGTTCATATGGTACTTGTTGGAATTTTTCAGTGTTGACCAATTCTTTTTCTGTGTATGCCTTCCATCTTCATTTAATATTTTTTTATCATACAAGATTTTGCTCATGCCATCTTTCAGTATTACAGCTCAAAGCTTGAATTTATTTTTCAATTCTTTCAACTTTGAAAAATGCCTCACATATTTTCCCCTTTTTATTCTCTGACTCCAGTTCTTCACATTTAATTGTGATATCTTGCTTTGTTTTCATAAGCTTCCCTTCGCAATCTTCTGTACAACTCTTTTACTTCAGTATCTTTCCCCTCCTATTTGGACTCTTGATAAATTAATGCTATTTTAATAGTTTTTTCTGATCTCCATTTTGGTTTGTTCTTTCTCCTCTGTTTTTGTGACGACCTTTTGATCTCCTCATGCAGGATATCCTTGATTTCATTCCACAGCTCCTCTGATCTTTGATTGTTGGTTATCAATGCATCAAACCTTTTCTTAAAGGGGTGTGTGTGTGTGTGTGTGTGTGTGTGTGTGTGTGTGTGTGTTTTATGACTCAAGATCATACTTTGCTTCTGGTGGATTTGTTTTCATCTTCTTCAATTCAATTGGAATTTGCACACTTCTTTCCTGATTTTGAATGATGCAGTGTTTCCTTGCTCTGTTCTGAGGACTACTTCTTGGTCCAAGTATGAGTTTCATATAAGCATGATCAAGTGTTCTGAGAGTCTCATTTTCCTCAAGGTTAGCCACAATTTATTGTGATCCATCAAAAGCCTTTGCCCTGTCAATGAAACACAGACAGATATTCTTCTGGTACACTCTGCTTTCTGCCAAGAACCATCTGACATTGACAATAATGTCCCTAGTGCCACAACCTTTTCTAAACCTACCTTGTATTTCTGGTAATTCTCTGTCAATGTTCTGTTTAAGTCTTTTCTGGATAATCTTCAGCAGTATTTTTCTAGTGTGTGATATTAGTAATATTGTGTTATAATTTCCTCAATCTGTTGTGTCACCTTTTTTTAGAATGGGAATAAAAGTGGATCTCTTCCAGTTGGCCAAGAAGTTGTCCTTCAGATTTCTTGGTACAACTTGGTGAGCACATGCAGGGCAGCATCTGATTGTTAAAAACGTCAATTGGTAAAAAAATTTTGTTCCTAAAAAAAAATAAAATTTGTTCCTAAAAACAAAAACCAAAAACAAACAAACAAACAAAAAAAAAAAACAACAACCAACCGTCAATTGATATTCCATCAATTCCTGGGGCTCTATTTTTTGCCAAGTCCTTCAGAGCAGCCTGCACTTTCTTCTTCATCACCATTGCCTCTTGATGATATGTTGTTTCTTGAAATTCTTCTGGGTTAATCAATGCTTTTTGTTACAATGACTCTGTATACTCCTTCTATCTTCTCTTAATGCTCCTTGAATCACTCAATATTCTGCCCATAGCATCCTTAAGCATTACAACTCATGGCTTGAATTTAGTTCTTTCAGCTTAAGAAATGCTGAGCGAGTCGGCCATTTTTATTTTCTGACTCCAGCTCCTTGCACATTTCATTATAATGTTTTGCCTGGTGTTCCCAAGCTGCCCTTTGAAACCTTCTATTTAGCTCCTTAACTTCTAGATTTCTTCCCTTTGCGTTGGCTTTTTGGCACTCTAGTGCTATATTCAGAGTCTCCTCTGACATCCATTTTGATCTTTTCATCTTCCTTTTTTGTAATGACTTTTTGCATTCTTCATGAATAATATTCTTAGTATATTCCCATAGCTTATCTGGTCTTTGTTAATTAGTGTTCAAAGCTTTAAGCCTATTCCTGAGTTGGTTTTTAAATTCATGGGAGATAGACTCAAGGTTGAATTTTTATTATAGTTGATTATTATTGTTCAAAGTTGTCCAGGCCAGTCTATTTCAGTTCACTAATACTTGTCTTTACATGTTCCAATTTATCTGAAAACTTCCAGTTTTGTTACATTCATAATTTATACATTCCACATTGCAATTATTAATGGTTGTTTGCAACTTCTCCTCATATTTGAGTGACTTCTTCCTATCTGAGTTCTAACTATAATGCTGTAGCTACCTGGATTTTTCTGTAGTTCATGGGCCTCTAAGGCCTTTTTGTTTAGGTTGATTATATGGTTTGAATCCGGTTAACTCCAGTTTTTAAAAGTACAACTATAAAAGTCATTTGGCGATAGCTGAGACACAAACTGGGATTAGATACCCCACTATGCTCAGCCCTAAACTATGGTATTTAGTAACAAAAATGCCCGCCAGAGAACACGATAGCTGAGACCCAAACTGGGATTAGATACCCCACTATGCTCAGCCCTAAACTATGGTATTTAGTAACAAAAATGCCCGCCAGAGAACTA
>NW_006400065.1:2531261-2532614 GCF_000299155.1 Elephantulus edwardii | reverse complement strand
TCTACTCTAAGTGTGCTTTGGCGTATATAGGGTTCTCAAGGGCCAGTTATATTTCAGTATTGGACTACCAATCCCTCTTCCTAGTCTGTCTTAATTTGGATGTTCACTGTGAGAAGACTATCTGACAGACAACGATTTTTACCTAGCAAGTGAAAGATATTTAACATTTGGATAGTTAGAACTGTAGAGCTGTGTGGAGGGGTTAGCGCGCAACTCATGAGGTTGCAATGGGAGTGTTCACCTTTTTGAACACAACAGCAGCTTGGTATAAGAAAGGGGAACAGGGTCCGACCCTCGATCACAGAGAGGAGGACCCACTGCCAGTGAAAGTGTGAACTGGACAGAATCAAACTGGCAAAAGCCTCTTGAAAGGTTGAACGGGAACCTGGGAGACCATGACCTTATTAAAGTGGAGGGACAATTCTGAAAACCCAGACACAAACTGTCCATGTAGAAACATGAATGTGTATGTTTCTGCTACATGTCGCACCAAAAGCAACAGAAAACCCACTCAGCGCATTACTGGAGTTTGATCTTGGCTCACAGCCCATGGGTCTCTGACCGTATCTGACTGGAACTCTACGACTTTCCTGCCAGACACTATTCTAGAACTGTCATTGGACATACGATGCCAACCACAGTCCACTGAATGTCTCAAACACTGTTCCTTAGCCACTAGCCAGAAGGCGGGAGGTTCAAATCCACCCAGCCACGTCAGGGAAGAGGCTCAGAATCTCCTTGCACAAATATGAAAACCCTGAAGTATTTCTGTGGGATACCTGGAATCACCTGCATTGGGAGTCAACTGGGTGGTACAAAGTGACCACACCCCGCTCCTGACTTCCCTTCCTCCATCAGCGGGACTTCTGGAGTCCACCTGAATGCATTTTACTTTCTCACTGACCACGAAGAACTACACCCACAGCCATCAGGTAGCTCCCGGCTGGTGGCAGGCCTGCACCAGGCTTTTCTTCCGGGGGTGGGGGGGGAAGCCTGGAGCGGACGCGCCCACCTCTGCCCTAGCAGCGCGGCACACAATGTGCCTTGGGAGGCTCATCCATTTCGGTCTAGCATGTCCCCTTGACTTTGACACTGCCTGTCTTCCATTTGCCCATCCATCACCAGACTGTTTCCCCAGCCCGAGCACTGCTGATTAGTTCAGTGGATCATTCTCCGGGGTGGACAGAGTGCTCACGCACTGCAGGCTGTCGAGCAGCATCATTGGCCTCCAGCCATTAGAAGTCAGAAATCGACATGCGATCACTAGATGTGCCCTCCCACATCTGTCCAGTGGCCCCTGGGGCCAGCATCTCCCTGCTGTAAAACCAGTCCCTCCCCAGGAAGAAATGCATC
>NW_006400065.1:2515092-2531017 GCF_000299155.1 Elephantulus edwardii | reverse complement strand
GGCTGAGAAGCGCCTTCAGCTCTCTGTAGCTCTGCACGCCACGCTCCATGACCAAGGTCTGGATGTCCAGTGGTGCAGAAACCAGGAAGTTGGCTATCACCGTCTTGTCTACGATCTGTGGCTTGACACGAAGGTCCACATCCAGCCACACACTGTAGAGTTTGTAAAGCATGTCCAGTCTCTTCACAAGGTCACGCCCCTTCTGGATCTCCAATTCTCTCAACCTGTCCTGTTTGGGATCAAACTTGTTCTGTTTCCCTTGAGGGCCACTCTCTTGTGGATACACAGTCTGTGGATGTTCCAATCTGAGGCTGTCGGCATGTCTTCCATGGTGCCATGAGGACCTCAGGTCGATGGGCTCGCTTTGTAGGAAATTTTCCATTATGACTGAGTTCTCCAAGAAGCCAGTCAGTAGCTTTCACCTATCTGAAGGCGTCTAGTTGGGTGTTGTGTTGAGGTTTTTCACGACTAAGTTCACAGCTCGGTGCAGACGTCTGAGGGGGAGGGAGGAAAAAAAGATGAGTCCTATCAACCTGACTCTGTTTTACTTTCTAGTGCCCTTCTAAGTTCCCCGCTGTATATCAGACCACATTCTTCACCGGTACAGCCTTCAGTACAGAGAAACTTAATCTAGGCTACGACCCTTCCAAAGAGCACTCATGGTACAAGCTGGCCAGGGATGAAGTCAAATGAATGCAGAAAAGGGCAAGTCAATAACACGCAGCTCTGGCCAAACTGGGTATTGGCTGAAAAATGGAATGAGATCCACACTTTACAGCACACAGAAACACTAAGCCAAGAGAACTCAAGGACCGAGCTGTAACGATAAAGGTTACCAAAGGAAAAATGGGGGAAACTTTGAAGCACTCTCTATTTATGGCATAAATAGACTATGCAATATAATCAGCAGAGGAATAGCTAGGATAGTTTGGACCTTCTAAAAATCAAATTCCTGTGCACCTCTGAAAGACTTCCCCAAAAGAATAAAAAGAGAACCTACAGATTGGGGAAAGTATTAGGTCATGAAATACCTAAAAAGAATTCAATATCTAAAGTTTATAGAAAAACCAAGCCCTCAGGAAGAAAACTATAAACACCGCAATTACAAAATGGCCAGAGAACGTGAAAGGACCCTTCACAGAATAAGGCATTCAGAAGATCAACAAGCCCATGAAGAAATGCGCCAGAAGGCCTTGGTTGCGACGTGCCACCGTAGGGAGGAGCGGGCGGGGCGATGCCCAGGAGGTTCCCGGGCGAGAGCAACTAGGCGGCCCGGCACCGGAGGCGGACACCGAGGCAGCAGCAAGAACTGGAGGATGCGAACTGGAAGGACGAAACAAACAGGCCAAGACGAAGGAGCAGCCGCAAGGAGAAGGAGAAGCGGCTCCGGGAGCAGCTGGAGCACAAGGAGACAAAGTGGCTGCTGGAGGAGGAGGACGCAAAGCTCAAGGTGGCAAGGCCCCTTGGGGGGCTGCACCCGGCAAACTCACTGTGCCCAGATCCAAGAGACCGTGCGCCGAACCTGTGCGCCCCGGGAGGCTCCAGAGCCACCCAGGAAGCCTGGGGCCACGTGGAGGTGCTGCTGGAGGAGAGCTGGAAGCGGTGCATGCCGGGGGAACGTGGAAAAGGGCACCATCAGGTGCGAACCGAGAAGGAGGGCCAAGCGGAGGCCCGCACCGTGGGGGCGCGACCCGTGCAGGAGGGCACCGTGAAGGCAAACCACGTGGAGGCGCGCACGTGGGCACCGTGGAGGCCGAGGTGGTGGGCCATCCGGAGGTGTACCGTGGGAACCATGGAGGCGCGCACCGTGGGCATCGTGGAGGCGCGCACCACGGAGGATGCCCCCGGCGTGCTCAGCATGGCTGGGGAGGCAGCTGTCTGGCATGCCGAGCGGCCCGTACGGGCAGCCATCACGCCCTTTGAGGAGGTCACTCTCTGGAGATTCATGCTACAGAACCCCAACGTGCATGCAGCTGTCACAGCTGAAGCATCAGCTCAAGAAGAAATGGATGCGTTCTCCTGACAGCTCCTTGAATCAGCGGGCCTTGCCCTTCAAGCCCTTAAGTCACGGACTCAACCCTGGACGGGGAGCTGTATAGAGCCAGCGAAGAGCACCCCTGAGACATGGGGGACATGAGGAGCCAGGCCCATGTCACGCCCTGGAAATCTGTGGCATCACACCCCTCTTCCCTGGACGGGCCCAGCTCAAAGTGACCCAAGGAGCTGATCTCCTAATAAAGGCAGGTCGAAAACATTTAAAAAAAAAAAAGTCCTTAGCTGTGAGAGAGGCGCATTGAAACAATAAGGTGAAGCCTCTGACGCCATATCTGCCGAGGGATCACAGCAGAAGATCCTGGACAGAGCAGGGCCTTGAGAGTGAACAACGCTAAAGAGCATTTGGTCAAAAGGCTAGGAGGCCTGGGCTAAAGAGATTGGTAGAACTCCCGAGACTCTGAACCTGGAAAACACTCATTTCCATGGCTCAGCTTCAGTCACCAACATACAGGTAACCAGGGATGTTCTCACATAAGGAATTACGCTGCCAGCCAAAAGGCAAGCTGTTCGAATCCACAGCTGCTCTTTGAGAGGAAGGGCAATCTCCTCCCGTGGGATTTACAGCCTCTGAAAATCCCCTGCAGGGTCTGTCCTGAGGGGGTCCTGCTTGGGGTAATGAGTGAGTGAGTGAGTGAGTGAGTGAGTGAGTGAGTGAGTGAGTGAAATGATGACTGGAAGAGCAGGGAAGCCTCATAAAGGCATAGGGTGGTGGGATTCCTGGGAACGGGAGTCCGGGAGGAAAAGGCTCCCTACAGAGTGGGGCCTGGAGCTCATGGTGGCTAAATGGCTCTCATTTAAAGTACAACACTCCTCCCCCACAATAAACTCAAAAACAAAATACCTCGACATCCATTGCCATTCAAGGCTGAATGGACTTGGAAGGAACCATGCAGCAGTAAATCACATGGGAAGAAATGACTTTTTTTCTCCTCAGGGCCTCCATGGTTTAGCCTCAGACTTTCCCACGCACTACTGCACCAGAGAACCCCTAAATACAATTAAAAAATCAGGTACAAACTCCATCTTGAGGATATTAATGTTGTGCCAAATTCACAGCTTTCACTTGCAAAGCCAAGAAGGAAACTGCTTGCAGAAAGTCTCAGACCTAATGGTAAACGCACATCTTTCTGAAACGAATCTTCATGCACTCTAACTTCTAGACACCCTCCAGACTCAAACCCATCACTCACCTCTTTCCAGTGTCCTGGTCTGTGAACCTTCTGGGATCCTCTTCCAAATGAGACTGAAGCCAGAATGCTCTGCTCTGTCTAAAGCGGGAGATGCTGCCCTCCTGAGAACAGCTTCGTGCTGAGACGTGTGTTCAAGTGTGATCTGAGCTGAAATGCCAACCAACAGCTTATATATACTACGTCATCAGCCCATTGTTGATTAGATTTCCCATTAAAATGTCAAGAGAAGCAGCTGTACTAACTGATCAACTTAATTGGTTTAATCCGCTCAACTGCCATCACGTGACTCATACCAGCCAATGGGACTGAGGTCCCAGAAGATTTGAAGGCTCTGATGCTGGCAACGATTTAATCTTAACTGGATCCACCCACAATCACCACCCTTGGTATCAGCAGTCAGGCGATCAAAGGACATTAGGTTGTTAGGTGTCCTGGAGTAGACGGGTAGCGTCCTGGCTACTGGTGCGAAGAGTGTTGACCGTCGAGCCGAGCAAACTGAAGCTGTGAACACTCTCAATCACTTGGTCATCCATCCTGATGCTACCGATTGGTCCGGTGCTGAGAATTTTTGTCTTCTTGACAATGAGCCTCAGTACATACTGAAGGCTGCAGTCCTTGACCCTCTGCAGTAAGTGCATGAGATCCTCCTCAGTTACAGCGAGCAAAATTGTGTCATCTGCATAACGCAGATTGTTAATAGATCGTCAACCAATCCTAACGCTACGCTTCTCCTCATAGAGCCCAGCCTCTTGGATAATCTGCTCTGCATACAGGTTGAAAAGGTATGGAGATAGGACACATCCCTGGCATACACCCTTCCCAATTTTGAACCATGCAGTGTTGCCCTGCTCTGTTCTGACGACTGTCCAAGGATAGGTTTCACATTAGCACGATTAAATGTTCTGGGAGTCCCATTCTTCTCAGAGTCAGCCACAGTTTGTTATGACCCACGCAGTCAAATGCCTTTGCATAATCCATGAAACACAGATAGACAGTCTTCTGATTTCCCATTAAAATGTCAAGAGAAGTCAGCTGTACTAACTGATCAACTTTATTGGTTTAATCCGCTCAGCTACCATCATGTGACTGATACCAGCCAATGGGACAGAGGTCCCAGAGGATTTCAAGGCTCTGAAGCTGTCAACGAATTAGTCTTAACTGGATCCACCCGCAATCAACACCCTTGGTATCAGCAGTCAGGCGATCAAAGGAAATGAGGTTGTTGTTAGGTGTCCTGGAGTAGACCCGTAGGGGCCCTGTGAACAGCAGATCTGAAACCTGTTCTGTCCTGTGCCATCCTCACACTTCCTGACACACATCCCATCGCAGCACTCACCATGTCAATCCACCTGGTTCAGGGTCTTTCTCTCCACTGCCAGCCTCCCACCCTTCCCAGCATCATGCCTTTCTCCAAGGACTAGCCCCTCTCAGCAACATTCCCTGAAGCAGGTCAGGTGAAATGTCATCATCGTTGCCGCCAAAGAACACACTAGCTGCACCCCCTCCAAGACATATCTGTATGTTCTCTTGACAATCCGTGGGATGTTCAGTGCTCTTCTCCAACACCAGAGATCAAAGGCATCAATTCTTCTGTCACCCTTATTCATTGTCCAGCTCTCAGGTGCACAGCAAGTGATCAGAAAGACCATGGCCTGAATCAGATGCGCCTTAGTCCTCAAACTGACATCATTACTCCTCAATAATTTGCAAAGGCCCCGAACTGCAGACTTTCTCTGTATAACACGTCTCCAGATTCCTGACTGCTGGTCACAAGGGCGTTAATTGTGGATCCAAGTAAGATGAAGTTTCAGTCTTTTCTCCATCTATCATGACGTTGCCTATAGTTCAAGTCGTAAGAATCTTTGTTTTCCTGAGGTTGAGATGCAATCTATACTGAAGGCTGTCTTCTTTGATCTTCTGCAACAAGTGCTTCAAGTCATCCTCACTTCAGCAAGCAAAGTTGTGTCATCTGCGTAACGTGGGTTATTGATGCATCTCCCTCCAGTCCAGATGACACATTCCTCTTCGTAGTCCAGCTTCTTGAATAATTTGCTCAGCTTAAAGATTGCATAGGTATGAGGAGAGAATGACCCTTAGCACTCCCTTCCCAATTTTAAACCACGCGGTGTTCCCCTGGTCTGTTCGCACAACAGCCTCCTGGTCTAGACATAGTTTTGGCATGACCACAATCAAGTGCTCTGTGATTCCTATTCTTCTCAACGTCAGCCTTAACTTGTTAAAATCCACACAGTCCAATGCCTTGGCATAGTCAATAAAGTCAACAAATAGACATTCTTCTGATAATATTTAAGCCAGGATCCACCTGACATCCCTGGTGCCACGATCTCTTCTAAATCCCTATCTGTGTACAGTTTTAGCTGTTTTTTAATGATCTTCAGCAGTATTTTGCTTGCATGCAATATTAATGAAGGTTGGACAATGACCAATGATAGCAAAATTGATGCTGTTGAGTTGTGGCGTTGGAGATGAGTACTGAATATCCCATGGACTGTCAAAAAGAACAAACAAATACCATCAGAGTACTCGCTGGAGGCAAGGATGATGAAGCTATCTCACATACTTTGAGCATGTTATTAGGGGGGGGGGGCTAGCCCTTGGGAAAGGGCATCATCATTGGAAAAGTGGAGGGTCAGAGGAAAATAGGAAACTTACAACGAGACAGCTTGATACCTTGACTGTAACAATGGGCTCAAGTGTAATCAGATATGATGAGGATGGCACAGGGATTAGAGCTGTTGTTCACAGGGTACCTTGACTGTAACAATGGGCTCAAGTGTAATCAGATATGATGAGGATGGCACAGGGATTAGAGCTGTTGTTCACAGGGTCGTTACTGACTCAACTCTACATGACAGCATTTCCAGAAACAGGTTTCCACACTCACATTCTAAGAGTGGGTGATGAGTGTTAGGACCGCGGAGCTGTTCCCCCTTCCTTTCCCAGAATATCCACCAAAATGAAACACAGGAAGTAGCCGCTGTGACTGTTTCTCTCTGAAAAGGGCTCTGAAACTGGGTTACCTCCTTTCCCCAAGAATAAATCCCTACTCAATAAAGGAATGGATAGAGAAGCTGTGGTATATTCATACGAGGAAATACTACATAGCACTGAAAAACAAGGAACTCATAATAAAAGAGGATACACAATTGGTGATCCTGGAGGACATTATGCTGAGTGAACTATCTCAGTCACAAAAGGACAAATTACTGCATAGTGTCACTGTTATAAAACAGGACTGAAGAGGTGTGGGGTGGTGAGGGAGGAAATTGTGCAACAATGAAATAATCTTTTTAAAGAGAAAAGCGACCAGATGCTGTGCTAGAGAATGAGGGGCAAGCTCCTCCTGTGCCAGTCGGACCCAATTCGAAGGTACACCAAATTAAGAGAGAGAGAGAGAGCGAGAGAGAGAGAGAGAGAGAAAGTGAATTTGGGTGTGTCACTGGAGGAGGAACGGAGCTCCACATGAACTCGCCAGCTTGCCAAAGCCCCTGTGGAGGAGATGTTGGTGTGGGAGGGCCCTGACAGGGCGATCTGGGAGATTTCCCGTGAGGAAGGGGTGAGGAGAGAGGTGACTGGTCAGGTGCCATTTCCCAACAGTTGGAGACACCCTGGACGTGGTGGGAGGACACTTGGAGCGACACAGGGTGGGCTGGCGTGTAGCTGCCCGAGGCAAGCGAGTCCATGACGGAGCTGGGTGGAGACGACTCGGGGGAGAGAGAGAAGAAAGGCTTGTTATGGAAGGCGCGGGGGTCTTCTTCATCAGAGTCGGTGTGGAGAGAGGGTCGTGGAGGATGTGGGGGGCTGATTTGCGAGCGGCTGGGTGATGTGGCCGATTGCCTGCGGGGTTCCGGAGAGGAGATGGTAGAGACATCTGATGAAGATTGCCAGCCATCTGCGATAATTTCGCCATAGCTGGAGGGCACTGCGGGTGACTTGGGGCTGGTTGGCGAGCAGCTGCGCGCAAAGGGCGACTCGCTGATGGCGCTGGGTGGAGACGATGCCGGGGACAGAGAGAAGAAAGGCGTGAACTCGAAGGCAGTAGGGGTCTTCTTCGTCCGCGTCGGTGTGGAGAGAGGGTCCTGGAGGCTATGGAAGGCTGTTTGGCGAGTGGCTGGGTGATGTGGCGGATTGCCTGCGGGGTCCCGGAGAGGAGATGGGAGAGACCTCTGATGAAGGTTCCCAGCTATTTGACATGTCTTCGCCACAGAGGCAGGGCGACTTAGGGCTGGTTGGTCAGTGTCGTTTTCTTGTGATGGTGCTGGGAGAATTTGGGAGTGTTGGTGAGTAGCTGGGAGATGGGCTAGATTCCTACAGGTATGTGGGTGAGGAGAGAGGAGAGAAGGGGGAGACATCTGATGACGGTTGCCAGCCCTCGGAGGCCTCTTGTGTGCGATGGAAGGATACTCCGTGTGACTTGGGCATGGAGGGCGGGCGGGCGGATCCTCTGAGGGCGCAGGGGGAAGACGCAGGAGACCGAGGGAAGCAAGCTTTGGACTCCAAGGCACAGGTGTGGGTGTCTTCATCGGCGTAATGGGAGAATCGTGGAGGACGTCTAGGGGTATTTGGCGAGTAGCTGGCTGAGAGGGGCAATTCCCTGAGGAGAGACATCTGATGAAGTTTCCCAGTCATCTGAGACAATTTCGCCATAGCTGGAGGGCACTGTGGCGGACTTGGAGCTGGCTGGCGAGTAGGTGCGTGAGGGAATCAAGAGGAGTCATAATTTCTCTATGGACAAAATTTCCTGTCCTAGGGAGGTCTGGTGGCTTGGTGGGAAGAAGCAGTGCTGCAATCCCAGAGGTATGAGTTTCACATCCACCAGATGCTCTGCTGGAGAAGGAGGGCCAATCTCCTCTACCAGTCAGATCCAGTTTGACAGTACACACAAAAAATAATAAAATTTTAAAAAGTTGTTTTTAAAAAAAGAGTTCCTGTCCTAGAGAGAGTACAACTAGGTTGCACCTTGAAGGAAGTGTTCTGCAGCTCCATCTGGCAAACTTTGAGTGTATTTCTAGGAGGAACCAATCCTTAGTGAAGTCTTCATGCTTGGAAGGATAGAGAATTAACACAGGAGAGGAGACCCTGGATGAAACAGATTGACCACCTGACTGGGGCAAGGGGGCAAGTGTGTCAAAGATGGTTTGATTGACTCAGTTTGGGGCAAGGTTCAGGCGTGCTGGTCACAGGTTCCGTATGAGTGCTGCTCTTCAACTCAATGGCATATATCAACAAAGTTTAGTATTGAGGTGAGATGATATATCATTGTTTTGCAAAAGTATGCTTTCTTTTGTCTGGAGATTCCCAAAATTTTATTTTCCTTTTTTTTTTGTAGCATCTGCAGGGTTATCGTTAATGTTCTAAATCACAAAATATTCTTCACTCTCTGAGTTAGGAGCAGATCTTGTTCTCTTCTGTCAAAGGGATTATAGTCACAATGAAGTTAAGGCATTCATCACAGTAGACACTATCAAGTAGTTAACTAGGTTGCCCTGAGGTTGCTGGGCTTTACAGTGCTATTATTCTATTATAGTTACCTCTTTGTGTTCTTTAAAGAATCCCAATACCTTGCTGTGGTAACATATTTCATGAGTTTCCTTGTCATGGGCTTAGGAGCACATTGTCAGATGGAGTCTGTGAAGCTAAGAGCACAAGTTAGACTCTTGCATGTTAAGAGAGGAACGTAAGTTTGCTAGGTTGTAATTATTATTTTTGCTGTGTTAAGAATGGCTAGAATTTTAGAAGCGAGGAAGCATGTGTCAGATAGATAAGTTGAAGAGGGAAATTCTGGGACATCTCCATTCTGTGCAATGTCAGGTTCAGAGACTTAATGCTGATCAAAAGGTGTCTTCTTGAGACCAGAGAATTAATCTGCTAATAGAAAATTGCTGAATTATGCCCAGCTGGCCAATGTGCAAATGTTAACATGAAATATTTTTAATTTAATTGATTGCACCCCTGGAAAGTACCTTGCATGGCAGTAATGTGTTTATCTAGGAATAGACACTCCAAAGATGACTTGGTATACTTCACAAAATGTTTATAGAAATGCACTCTGAGAAATTCTGATCGATGGCACTTGGTCCAAAGTGACTCTGACATCCAACAGAGAATATCGTACTTAACCTGGACTCTCCAGCAGCGAACAGCAAGGTCTTTGAGTGACACCCCACCTCACTGTCTGGTGTCACGCCACTCTCTACATCTGCCCTCCTGAATTTCACAAGGAACATTCTTGGTGTTATCAATACTATTTTAATAATTAATTGCTAGATATAATGATTTAGATAGTAACACTTAGAGATTGTTAATTTGGATTGCCTTTAATATCTTACCTTTTGTATTAATATTATGTGAAATTACAAAGGGCCTTGGGACCGTGAGGATCCCCTCATAAAGTGTGTGGGTTTTAATTATAATACCTTTTGACAGTATTCTCTGACACTTAAGCCCGTGCAATATAGTTTCCCATTTTATTTAAAAAAATTTCATGTACCATCTACCACTTATGAGTATATATTGAATTTTTTAGTGAAAATTTAGATGTCCTAAAAATTCTGCATGATTCTCCTGGGTTTCCTTAATGTTGATTGACTAAATACAGGGATACCTGTCAAGAAATTTTAAAAGTAGAGTTTTTAAATTGTGACTTTAGTGATTATTTATGAAGTGATTTTTCATTCCACCATTCATACACTTGTTTTATAAAATTAACTATAATGCACAATGTGACCACACTGTTTCTACTTCCTCACTGAGGAAATAATTGCAATTAATGTTCCTGTCCTTCCCTTTCTCACCTTCAGATCAACTGCTGCCTTTTTCATCTTATGTGGTTAAACGTTCTAATGAATGAGTGCCACCCAGCTATGGGTGTTCATCTTCTAGTCCTGTCTACTGGCAGCCTGCATGTTGAGCTCTGGGTTGGAATCAGGTTTGAAGAATGACTAAAGGCCAAAGAGAGCTCTGGTGGTTTAATCTGTAGGGAGTTGTGCAGCTAACACAAATCCACCAGCGACTCCTTGGGAGAAACTGGCAATCTCCTCCTGTGTGATTTATGCACAGAAAACCTGCAGGAGGCTCAGCTATGAAATGGTTTGGGCTTGAAAGAGAATGACCAAGGGCTTCAGTACAGTGAGGTACCTGAGAATCTAACTTGTGGGCCTTGGCTTATATTAATGAAAGAAAGTAAAAGAAGGTGGAATGACATGAGTGAGAAATTTCTCAAGATGTCAATGACCAGTTGGAATAGAAGGAACATTACTTGTTTATATCCATGTAAGACATTCTGTCATTTTTACGGTTTGATATTTACATTCACTAGTCTGCTGTTAGGGACCTCTCCAAAGTACTGAAGAGCAATAGTGTCTCTCTGGAGACTAAGGTGCACCTGATACAGGCCATGGTCTTTGCTATCACTTGTTATTCATCAGAGAGTTGGACAATGACTAAGGAGGCTAGAAGGAGAATTGATGCCTTTGAACTGTGGTGCTGGAGAAGAACTGTGGTGGACTGCTAAGAAAACAAACAGATCCATCCTGCAAAAGGTTACACTGGGCAGTTCCTTGGATGCAAGGATTCTGAGGCTCTGTCTAACATACTTTGGACATGTTGTAAGGAGGGACCGGTCCTTGGAGAGGGACACCATGCTTGGTAGGGTGGAGGGACAGTGCAGGAGGGGAAGGTCCTCTATGAGGTGGATTGATTCAGTGACTGGGGTGATCGGGATGGGTGTGTCGGAGACAGTATGATTGGCACAGGACAAGAGCAGAGTGTAGGGCTGTTGTATATAGGGTCGCTATGAGTCGCAAGCGACTCGACAGCACATAACAACAACAACAAGTTGTTCTTAGGGAGCTCTGAAGGCTTAGCAGAAAGGAGTGGGTGCTCCCAAATCCAGAACTGCTCTATGAGAGAAAAATGGTCTATCTTCTCCCCATCGAATAACTGCTTCTGATAGCTGCTGGGGGCGGGAGGGGGGGACAACGAAGGGTCAGTTCTGACTGAATAGTACACAACAACAATTATTAGGTGCCATTGAGGCGACTAGGACTCATAGAGTTATTATGAACTCCAGATCTGTACTGTATTCTGGGCCATCGACATTATCTCCTATGAACTTGAATCCATTGTTATAGTCGCTGTATCAATCCATTTTGTTGAGGGTCTTTCTGTATTTTGCTGAAAGCCTACCTTTACAACTATCTCTTTTTCCAAGATTTGGTCCCTCTTAACACCGTGTCCAAAATGAGTGAGGCAAAGTTTCTCCACCCATGTCTTTAATGAACACTCCAGTTCATTAGTGGATGGTCCTATTTGGAAACAGGAGTATTTGGCTACATTTTTCAGAGGAGAAACAATTTTCACCCATATTCTTATGGGAATATTACGGGAAATTGATAATTTCTTTCTAAAGCATATTTTTATTAAGTTGTGGTTTGAATTAATGTTTAAAAAATATATTGGTTTTTCAAGCAATCACAAAGTCACATTGTTTCATCAGAGTACATTTAATCCTTACAATATAGGATCACACATTCATTTAATATTGCCTTTCCCTTCCCTTCTTTTATCGCTAGAGTTTTTGAAGGCCTGCTATTTAAAAATTGGATGTCAAGTTTTGCTTCTTAAGCTGTCTTCTTTTCACTTACCTTAATAAATGTTTATTATCTATTTATTAATTTCCCACTCCTCTTCCCGAGTGGGGTGGAGCTGCCCGATGAAAGCAAGCTTGGAAGAAGAAGTGGCATCCACTTCCATAATAGCTTGCCTCCAGAAACCCTATGAACCTGGAGAGGGGATGACAGGCACCCAAGCGTCAAGGACTTTCCTTCATAGGGTCGCTATGAGTCGCCTGCGACTCAATGGCACTTAACAACAACAACAACTCCTCTTCCCATCTTTTTCCATCCTTCCCACTCCCTGGAAGTCCCATTAGAATGATTTTATCTGTGTGTAAACCTTTCATTAGCATTTGATAATAGTGATCTTAAAGAATATTTGCTAAAGAGAGCTTTGGTGGTGTAATCTGTAGGGCACTGTGCAGCTAACACAAAGGCTTGAATCCACCAGCGGCTCCTTGGGAGAAACTGACGATCTCTTCCTTTGTGATTTATGCACAGAAAATCTTCGAGAGGCTCAGCTATGAAACTATAATGATTAGATAACAATGAATATGTTCTTACTTATTTACTGATTATTACTCTCCCCATCCTCTCTCTCTGTTCTTAGTCACCATCTAAAAATGCTTTCTTCTTCATCGTGTTTTTAATAAACACTGTGACACTGATGTTTCAAATGCGAGAATGGTTACCCATAGCAGACAGTGTTTGGTGGAGCTCCCCAATTAAAACAAGCTTGGAAGCAAGAGTGGCTTCTACTTCTGAAACAGCTTGCCTCCATAAACTCCATGAATGTGGAGAAACAATGAAAGTTATACAAGTGTTCAAGTCTTTCATTCAGAGGGTCACTATGAGTCATCTATGACTCGACGGCATTTAACAACAACAACAATATGTCACAGATTATATTACGATACTTGGAACATAAATAGAGTATAATTTCATGGGAGGATAAAGGAAATGAATCCTCATTAGCGATCACATCTCATGTTAATTATTTTAATCAATTTAGAGAAAGAAAACAATTATTTATTTGGGAGACTCATGTAAGAATCTAATACAAATAAGCAAAATTTGGATTTCAGAGGCATGGACTATGGCTCCTTCAATAACATTAAACTAAACTTGCTTTTCATTTGTTCTAAGTTATATTTAAATAGCAGTGCAAAAAGAGTCACATCCCCCTTCAAGATAACCAGCTTCCCAGAAGTTCCTTCCAGATGATACTCTTCTGTAAGAAATGGACTTTAAATTCCCCTATCCAGTCAGATTTTATAGTTCAGTCCAAGATCTATGTAATTTCAAGGCACTTCATCTTTCCTGAGGAAGTACAAGTCAGAATGATCCTTCAAAGCACGACTGGACAGAGCTGCTCTCACTTAAACTGAGCACAGCATCAAGAGGGTTCAAGCCATGGAGAGGAGCATCTTGTTTGGTGAAGCAGGAAAATAAGTTAGCAAAAAAAATAAGGAGATTGCTAATGAGACAGATTGACAAATGACTACGACAAAGGGGCTCAGATATCCCAACAATTATGAGAATGGTCAGAATAGACAATGCTTCATTCTGTTAAATATGAGATCATCAAAATAAAAAGTAACAAGATAAACTACCATAGGATGTCTGATCTGCTGTCTCTAAATGTCTCAGATACAACCACTGATAAAATACAAATGTATAAATACTTAAGTAACAATTATCTTTGGATTTAATGTTTACTTCATGCCTAATTTCTACTGTTATTTCTTTTTTATTGTTGAAGAAGCATCGCAGTCTGTCTACATCGTTCCTCTGTCTGCAATGAAACTGGCCCATTACTGAGTTTCTGTAAGGGACTACTTCCTCCAAGAGTAAAGATGATGTGAAATATATTAATTATACTTTTCTAATGAAGAGGAAAATTATGTATTGTTTCTACAGACTTTTCTAGTGAAGAGGAAAATTATGTATTATGTCTATAGTAGGTAGGACAGAGTCTAGATACAGAGGGATCTCTGATCATGAGAATAAAGGGGCTGATTGCTGGGAAATACATCGAGATAAAAGCAGATGTGCTCATGAACCGCCAGGTGGAAAAAACATCACGAGCCAAATTAACATGAATAACGGAGGAGACGGCATAAAAGGACACATAGGTGGCCACCAGGACAAGGACACTTTTGGTGGCTCTGGTCTCAGCTGAAGATCTGGGGGCTGTGTTGTGGTTATGAATGTGTTTCACCTGCTCTTTATGTTTATACAGGATGACAACAATGGAGCCACTGGCCCAAGCCATAAATCCTAAACACAAAATATCGTGGGAAGATATCAACGCCACATAGAGTGAGAAGGTGACATTGTTGTAGTTCCTAGAACAGTATTTAGGCATGTTTTCCTTTATGTTGGTAGTGTTGATCCATTTTGTAGATGCATAAATAGGGAAAATGACATTTACCATCATGTGTAGCATCCAGCAGATGAAAATAGAAGGACCAATATACTTTAAAGCCTTCAGTTTAAACACTGCCCACCTGGAGTGCAGAGGGCTGATGGTGATGGTCTGAAAGACACTCAAGAGACAGGTGGTGCAAACAGATACACCCCTGGCCACCCTATCAAGAAATAAAAAGAGTTGACAACTAAGGTCACTGATGTGGTGTATTATACCAAAAGCAAGCATTGTCCTGGGGACTCCTTTAGAGAGAATGGCTAAGGAGTTGGCTACAATCAGGTGTCTGAGAATCAGGTCTGTGGGCCTCGACCTGCATCCACAGAAGTGAAGAAAAGCATATTGAAGGAGGAGGGAGAAATTCCCAAGGATTCCAATGGTCGTCTGGAACAGGAGGGTCACTGCCATAGTTAAATCCATGGAGCATTTCACTAATTCTGCAAAGACTTCCCAATTTAAATCCAGTTATAGAAGGCTCTGCATGGACACATGAGTCCTGAGCTCCATTCTTCATGGAAAACAAAGTACAAAGTATTTAATTTAGCATTAATCTGAGAATTATTTTCTACATATGTTTTTCTTTCTCTCTTTTCACTTTCACGGAGCTGATATTTTGTGGCATTTCCCAGCGCTTTTTAATGTTGTATCACACATTCCTTCATTCACACTGTGTTTCATAGGATCATTCCCATATACCCTGTTTTCTACAATGAATCATTGATCTATGCCCACTTGTAACCCATCTTTTCAGGTCTCCACTGGATCATTCTTAATTCCTTCACCCCCTTTCTCCACCCACCAAGTGCTGCCACCCCCATATTTTCAAGTGGTTGTTTCTGCTGTGCTCGTTAAGATTTTGCCTCTGTTCTAAATGCATTCGATCAACTCCCATTTAGTATTCTAGACTCAACAATTTTTTCTTAAAATTATCATCTTCTGGCAGATTAAGAGACTGTAGTGGTAATGAGCTAAAAGTACTTATGTAAACAGGGGAAGAAACTTACCTAGGATAAGATGCTTGTAACAAAGTTGTTGCTTATTCTTATCCTCTAAAGCTCTCTTGTCATGTTTTCACATAATCTCAGTATCTATTATATTTATAACATAATTTAAGGTTTGTTGTGCTAATGTCATATTTACCCAAAGGCAATATAGTCTCTCTTCTGAATCAATTTAGAGTTCTAGTGCAGACATAATGCTGATGTGCTGAGTAATTTTCCTTAACTGAAGTGGATCTAGAAAAAGAAATTTAGTGTAAGGGCAGAATAACTCAAGTTTATCAGTCAGAATTTAAGGTACAATTACATCCATGACAGAAACTAGTTTAGGAAAAGGTGTCATGTTTGCTTTTATGGAACATAGAACATAAATAATGAAGTATATTTGGAAAAATTAAAATTAATCTTCATCAGGGAATATGTGACCGTGTATT
The DNA here is from genome assembly GCF_000299155.1 of Elephantulus edwardii. Classification (NCBI taxonomy): domain Eukaryota; kingdom Metazoa; phylum Chordata; class Mammalia; order Macroscelidea; family Macroscelididae; genus Elephantulus; species Elephantulus edwardii. The sequence continues at coordinate 2,515,276 of NW_006400065.1, read as the reverse complement.
TGTCGATGTCCAATATAAGGGTAAACTCTGTTTTCTTCTCTCAAGCAATAAATGTTTCTGAAAGTTACAAAGCACAGTGTTTATGAAAATATGACTCTGGAGAACATTATGCTGAGTGAAATATCCCAGTCACAAAAGGACAAATATTACATGATGCCACTGTTGTAGAATGGGACTGTCCTAG
>NW_006400065.1:2510126-2514608 GCF_000299155.1 Elephantulus edwardii | reverse complement strand
AATCAGAACTGGCTTTGACAAGCACTGTGGCATTTGGACAAGAACAAACTGGGAGGAGGGTAGAGAGAATAGTGCAACAATGAATGAATGGAACCCCAAAATCTCTGTAAATGTTTATGAAAATTAATAAAATATAGAAAAAAATTGGTAAAAGTTACAATAATTAAAAAATAAATAACAAAAAGAGAAAACAAAAAAAAGAAAATATTTCTTAAATCATTGCCTAAGAGTTACTTGTAATAATAGAATACTTGCTTGAGAAACTGCTTGTTGATCTTCTCCAAAAGTTCCTTTTCTACCTGCTACGACTTCCATACTTAAATATTTTACAAATGATACTTTGCATAACATACGTGTGCTCATGGCTTCATGAACTCCTCACAGTTATTATTATTAACAAGTTTCACACCTAAAAGGGAAGACCAGTATCAAATTAACACTGAATATTTCTTATCATTAAACTTCCCATTCTTTAGATACTTTTACTCAAGAAATGTATATTATAGCACAACTGCAGAGGACAAGTGAGAAACAACCATCAGCATGGTATTCTCAATCTACAGAAGGACTGTCCAACTTAACCCAGCTTACAAGAGCCAGAATATCTGCTTGTAACCCATTTCTGCACTTGTAGATGGGCCTCAATGCACTTTATTTTTATTTACCCTTACCCCACCTGCAATATAATCTTGTTATTATGTCATTAAAAAAGTAAAGACAAACTCTAATATATTTTGTGGAAAAGGTGTTAAAACATTAGAAAAATATTCAAAGTCACAGAAAACAACATAAAAAAACCATCAAACAAACCTAGATTGCCACTCAGTTACACAGTTTCTGCTAAGAGTTTGATAACTCACTGAACTCCGTCTTCTCATTTACAATATACAGAGCACATTTACAAAATTAGCTACAGAACTGCTAAAAAAGGTTTTCAAAATTTTGGCACATAATCTAGGATGATGATTTAGGAATGACTACCATGTAACTCCATCAGATACAAATTACAATACAGGCAGCTCCTAACTGCGCACTCTGTCCTAGAACTTACCTTTGCTGCTGAAATGGAAACCACTTAACCTCCTGCCAGAGTGAGGAGCTCAGAGACTGTGACCACAGACAAACAAGTATGACAGAGAGGAAGACCGACCCTGAGATATGGGTTAGAGGTTCTGTGACCTCACCTCCCCACAGGACTGCAATTACGATCTCACCTGTTGCAGGAATGACAGTTCACCTTGGGGAGCCAAGAAAAGTTCTGACAATCTTTGTCTTACTTTTTAATTCCTGGAAATGCCAGTATCTTATGACCATCTCCCCACAGACTATTAGCACTCTTGTAGATTCTTCACTGCCTCTTCTTCCGTTGAGGCAGGTGATGTGTCTCCTGGAGAGAGCCGGAGAGGTAAGATGTGCGCCAGGAGACAGAACAGCAAACATGTCTCAGTGAATTCTCTGCTTCTCTGAGGAGCTGTTCTACCAAGATCTCATGTTTTGCTCATTCTCAAGCCCTGAGAAACCTCATAATTTAATTTATTGGAAAATAGATACAGTTGCAAAACTTAGAAATATTTTTATGTTATAATTTTTAATATAAGAGCATGACATTAATCGTAATAGTCATAATAATTATTATTTTCTTCCCACGGAGTCATTTTCCACTAACAAAGATACTCTATCTGTTTTCCTTGGCTGTCAGTTTTTTCTGGCTATCTTTGTTTACTGGTGCAGCTGGTAAAAACACTATTTTGTGGTTAGTAAAGTAATTTACTCTCACCTCTAAAATGATTGATCATCAATAGTCATAAAGAGTCTCATGGATACACACACACATATACACACTCACACTTATTTTTTTCTTTTTTTATTATTATTAAATTTTATTATTTTCAATGATACACACTCACACTTATAAACTGATTCACATGCACATACATGTGTTTGTTTTACATATTTACATAAAGCACAAAAGTTAAGTGCTAACCTGCTACCCATATTGGTGGTTTTTTCTTTCCTAGAAAAAGTGAAGTTTACCCTCCAATTTTCCTTTTCAATGTTTCGTGTTGTGATGAATCTATGTATAACATCATTTAAAAAGAGCAAGAACCACATGGGAACAGCCATATCTGACCTTTACCAACTTCACAAAGAAGAACTGTCCCAGTCAACAGCACGAACAACAGAAAGCCAAATCTGATGAGGTCAGACATGTCCCCCGTGCCCCTGTACTTCCTCTTCTCATCGCAACCCCAATCTTATTACTGCTTATTGGATCCACAGTCTGATATGATAGCTCAGAGACCACACAGAACCTGGTTGAGATGTCAAAAGTTTATAATATGTCACGTTCAGCTCAACAACCAGGGTGTGCGTGAAAGAGGGTTCGGGTAGCTTGGGAAACAAGAGACAAAGAGACAACATTGGAAAGGAAGGGTCTGAGAACTCCATGGACTCTAAGCACGATATTATCCTGAGAAAGAACAGAACACTATGAACTCTATGAATTCTTTTTAGAAAGCACTGACAACCCATGATTCTTTTCCACGATCATCATGGTTTCAACCCAGATCTTATCAGTTATTTAAAAGTATATCTCATCCCCAAGATATACTTGTTTAATAGACATATGCCCTAAGATCAGCATTCTGGAAGAGCACAAAGTAGCAATCTAGAAGAGTATAGATCAACATTCTAGAGTAGCATAGATTAACATTACAGAACACCATAAAAAGGAATACATTTCTCCTTGTTTTATGACTTTGTCACACAAAGGATTTTTCTTTTGCTGACCTATAGGCTTTCCTGTCAGATGCCTAAGAATCTTTTTCTGTTTTAGGGGCAAAACCTTGTTGTTTACTTGAAAGTGTCTTCATTTGCTTCCACAACAATGCAAGTTAGTAACAGAATATAGTCAGGACCAATTCTGAACTGTGTTTGCAGGTACCTCAGCCTTGAGTCTCATGGCTTTAGGCCCGTGTTACAAAGTTCTCAGTCCTGTCAGTATTGGCTCTCCCACCACCACCCCTAAATTGTCCAACAAGCTTGGCCATTGACATTAAGCTTAGCTCAGGATCTATCCAAGGGGGAAACAGTCCCAAAGTTCACTCCATCTCATGTCAGGCCTTTGATTCTCCACTGTGGCTGGTATGGCTGTTGCGCTGGTCTTGAAGGATGAGTTAGATTCTCTTAACTGATCTTCTTCACTGGTGATAAGTTTCCCCTCTGAGTCTGCTATTTGAGCCACTCCATTTATTGATGAGGCTAGCCAATCCCATTGTGAGTAGGCTACCACACCTTATTCACAAATTTCCACCCACCCTCATGGCAAAGTCAAATTCTATGGCTAGGAATATCATTTTGAAAAATACACCCCACACACATTTCATTATTTTTTTATGTTTACAATTGTTGTTGTTGTTATGTGCCATCAAGTCACTTGCGACTCATAGCGGCCCTATGTACAAGAGCTCTATACGCTCTTCTATCCTGTGGCAACCTAGCCATCTCAAATGCACTTATTCCCACCTCTCTAGTCACAGAATCGATCCATCTCATCAAAGGTCTTCCTCTCCTTCGCCGCCCCTCCACTCTGCCAAACATGATGCCCCTTGTCAAAGACCAGTCCCTCCTTGCAACATGCCCAAAATATGTCAGACAAAGCTTCAGAATCCTTGACTCCAGGGAACATTCTGGCTTCACCCTCTCTAGGACAAACCTGTTTGTTCTCCTAGCAGTCCATGGTATATTCAACACTCTTCTCCAGCACCACAGCTCAAAGGCATCAATTCTCTTTCTATCAACCCTAGTCACTGTCAAACTCTCTGATGCATAGCATGTAATTGCTAAGACTATAGCCCGGATCAGGCGCACCTTAGTCTCCATTCTGACATCGTTGCTCGTCAGTACTCATGAGAGGTCCCTCACAGCCGACTTTCCCAATGCAACTGTCTCTTGATTTCCTGGCTGCTGTTACCAAAAGTGTTGACTGTGGAGCCAATTTTTTTCATCACCCTTGATACAAGCTGCCCCAAACAAAAACCCCATTTCCGTCAAGTTGATTTTAACTCATGTTAACCCTCCAAAGAATTATGGAGGTTGTAAATCTTTACAGGAGAAGAATGCACATTCCACTTCACCCCCTGACCCCCAGTGCGGTGTGTGGTGCATTCAAACTGCTGAGCTTTTGCTTAACAATCCCACATGTTGTTCCCTAAGCAAGTAGATGTTCAGTGTCATTATTTTATGATTTCCCCTTTGATATTCACTCTCTAATAAACTACACACATTTACAGCATACATTAGCGTTTGTGCAGATTCTGCCTTGGCTCATATGGACATACGTTGTTGTTGTTGTTGTTGTTGTTGTTGTTGTTGTTGTTGTTGTTGTTGTGTGCCGTCAAGTCGTTTGCGACTCATAGCGACCCTATGTACAACAGCCCTAAACCCTGCTCTATCCTGTGCCAATCGCATTGCCTCTGACAC
>NW_006400065.1:2506662-2507896 GCF_000299155.1 Elephantulus edwardii | reverse complement strand
ACACAGATAGACATTCTTCTGGTATTCTCTGCTTTCAGCTAAGATCCATCTAATATCGGCTACAATATCCCTAGTTCCACGACCCCTTCTAAACCCAGCCTAGTTCAGGGAAATTGTGTTATTCATCAGAACACTAGTTTCAGAGCTGAGGATGATGACACAATATCAAGGGTGAGATAGTTTTTCCTTCAACACTTACAGGTTTTTAAATAACCATTATTAAGGTCTAAATAGAGTCTGTGGGTGGTACAGAAGTTTGAGCTCTTTAGTAGTAATGAAAGGTGTTGTTTTGCTTCTTAGTTGCTTTCCAGTCCACTCTTGACTCAATGTGACCTCTGAATGACAGGTACAAGGTAATCCAGGCAGAGTCAAGCCTGGGTATACAGAATGCTAAAACCCTCTGCCATGCTCAAGCCATTGTTTCAGTCATTGTATTATGGCATCTTATTGAAGGTCTTCTTTTTTTCCCCAATGATCTTCTACTTTGGCAAGCATGATATCTTTTTCCCAAGACTAGCACCTTCTGACTTGACATTCAAAGGATGTTAGACCAAGCTTCATCATCCTTTCCTATAAGGAACATGTGATGTCTTTCTTCCAATACAGTTCCCCGCCCCCCGATTCTCTTCACTGTCCATAAGACATTTAATCCTCTTTTCTGACATTACAATTTAAAGGCATCAGTTCTTCAGTCTTTCTTATCATTTGTCTGTCTTTCACGTAGGAAGAAGTGGAAAATAGAATAACTTATTTCAGGACCACCTTAAGACTTTAAACAGGCATTCTTGTTCCTTAGCATCTTAAAGAGGTCCTTGACAACAATTTTTCTCAACAAATTACTTCTTTTGATATATTTACTGCTGTTACCAAGGGTGTTGATTGTGGATCAGGTTAAAATTAAATCAGTGACAAATCCAATCTTTTCTTAAACTATAATGGTGCTGTTAATTGGCCTATTGGAGAGGGTTTATACCTGGGAATCAGGTCTGATGATTTGCTTCAGAACTTTCATAGTCTTCAAAAACCTATGGAGGGAAATCAGCCCATCTATTTATGGGCAATTGATTTTTGACAAAGAGATGTAATCAGTTAGGTGGGGAAATGACAGCCTTTTTAACAAATGGTGTTGGCAAAATTGGAAAACTATCTGCAGAAGAATTAAACAAGATCCCCACCTCACTCCATATACAAAAACTAACTCAAGGTGGATCATGGACCTAGGACTAAAACCAAG
>NW_006400065.1:2503250-2505435 GCF_000299155.1 Elephantulus edwardii | reverse complement strand
GGAGAAGGGTGCAACAATGAATGAATGGAATTCCAAAATCTCTGTAGATGTCCATTGAAATGAAAAATAAACAACCTAAATTTAAAAAAAAAAACAACCTATGGAGGAGTACTACTCTGAACACATGGGGTTGCTATGAATTGGAATCACCCATGTGACAACTTAGGACAAGAAGAATAAGGTGCTTACCACCACGTGTCCACAAAGAAGCTATTCCATGAGTTATACACAGGATCACTATGAACTGGAATTTAAAATACCATCATGAGCAGTTCCAGAAGAGCTTCTAAACTTAAGGATATGTGGAAGCTTCTGACTAGAAGCAGAATATTGCTAGAGTGATGGGAAATGCACCTCTCACGTTTTGAGACACTCAAATTTCTACCCATTTCTTCAGTATGAAGTTAACAAAATGTACATTTATGGTTCCCAAATAAGAACTGGTGATTTGAATACAAAAGTTGGAAATAAAGAAGATTTGGTAATTTGAAAATACAAATGCAGCCATATAGATAGAAATTATTCCAAAGGTCAGTTGATAAAAATTTTTATGATCAAAGTCTTTGTAATTAAAATGCATTTTTTATGTTCATTGAAATGAAAAATAAATAAATTAATAAAAAAGACCAAAAAAAAAAAGACTGCAATTGTCAACAATTTCATCTTACTTGGATCCACAGTCAATGCTGATGGTCACAGAAGTCAAGAAATCAAAAGATGTGTTGCATTTGGAAAATGTGTTGTCAAGGACCTCTCTAAAGTTTTTAAAAAATAAACAATTATGTCAGTTTAAAAGCAAAAAAAAATACCATAAGTAACAACTATGCATGTTGATCCTGCTGGATGGAAGCTATAAGAATGAAATTAACCATTACAGAAAGAAATGATGCAAAAAGTCTTATCAGTCAAAACAAGTTTGTAGATCAGAGCATCAATTGCTCATATGCAAGATTAAGTGGAGGCAGAAGAAATTGAAACAAGTCTACAAAATCCAAAATACAACTTCCGGAATGTTCCACATGATTTTAGAAACCATCTCAAAATTAAATTTGACATCTTGAGTTCTAATGACTGAAGAAGAAATGAGTTATGGGATGGTATCAAGGCAAACAAACATACATAAAGCAAAAGGTATTTGAAGACAAGAAATAAAGAAAATATAAAGATGGACATCTCAAGAGATTCTGAAACTTTCTCTCAAATGTAAGTGAACCAAGATGGAAGATAAATGATCAAGTATGACAGTGAACAGAAGGTTTAAAAATGTCGCTGAAGACAAAAGAAAAGTATTAAAATGAGAACTGCAAAGTCTTGCATTGCAGTTAGAAAAAGAAAATTAAAGAACACACTCAATATTTCTCAGGATCAATGGACAGAATATTCAAGCCTCAGATTGTAGTAGTGAGGGATTCTATGGGAAGCACAGGGATTGATACAAGAAGAATTAAAATAAGATGGAAGAACTATACAGTCAATGCATCGGAAAGACCTGATTGCATGCACAACCATTTCAACTGGTATCAATGATTTAGCACGAACTAGATTACCTATAATGCTTGAGTATATATTAATTTAATGTTATCTTTCCCTTCACTCATCTTAACAAGTATTTATTATCCATTTATTAATTTCTTTCTCCCCTCCCCATCTTTCCCCATTATTGTCTTTCCCTGGAAGCCAACTAGAATGATTTCTTCTCTGTGTAAACCTTTCTTCACATTTTTTATGATAGCGATTTTATAGAAGGGTTGTCCTATTCTTATTTCACTCAGCTTTATGTTCCCTAGATTAATTCATATTGTACTGTGTCAACATTGTATAGTAATTCACTGTATAAGCATACCAGAATTTCTCTATTTGTTCATTGTTAAACGAGTTGTTTGCATGTCTTTGTTGTTGTGAATATTGCTGTAATGAATAGGATCTGCATAGATCTTTTCATTATTCAGCTCTTATTTCTTTAGACTACATACCCAGTAGAAGAATGTTGTTGTTGTTGTTTAATGCCGTTGAGTCATAGACGACTCATAGTGACCCTATGAATGAACAGCCTGAGCACTGTTCATACATAGTTTCCAGAGGCAAGCCATTTTGGAAGTGGATGCCGCTCCTGCTTCCAGGCTTGATTTAGTCGGGAAGCTCCAGCCAACACTGTCCACCATGGGTGCCCATTACCACGATTGGC
>NW_006400065.1:2497629-2498305 GCF_000299155.1 Elephantulus edwardii | reverse complement strand
TGGAGCTTTCTGTGGTATATCTGTAAGAAGCACATCTCTGAGTTTCTCCTGCAGTGCTGGTCTTGTTTTTACAAACTCTCTTAGGTTTTGCTTTTTTTATGCTAAGCAATTTCCAAGATTTTCTTTGTGTGCATTTCTTTTTGTATCATCTGCAGTGTCTTGGTCACTGTTGTACACTCTTTACCTGTTTTATTTTTCAGTTGTGTTTCTATCTTGTTGATTGTTTTTTTGTTGGGCTTTTTTTTCTTGGTCCCTTTCTCCACCAACCAAATTCTTCAACCCCATGTTTTCCCGACCTCCCCATCTTCAGTCCTCCTGCTCCTCCCCTGTGTTCACTTTGTATATCCATACGTCTCACATGTTTTTATAAAGTATAATGTTTTTATAATAGTAGTCTTATACATTATTTGTTCTTATATGAGTTCACGCAACATACTTCTCCCTAACCTATCCCAGCATCCCTCATGTGAATAGATAGATAGATAGATAGATAGATAGATAGATAGATAGATAGAGAATATAGATAGTAAATATATAGTGAATATTTTGTTGTTGTTGTTGTTGTTGTTGTTGTTATGTGCCGTCATGTCGCTTGCGACTCATAGCGACCCTATGTACAACAGCCCTAAACTCTGCTCTGTCCTGTGCCAATCGCACTGTCTCTGACACTCCCATC
>NW_006400065.1:2494535-2496409 GCF_000299155.1 Elephantulus edwardii | reverse complement strand
TCCTTGCTATTGTGAACAGAGCTGAGATAAACATGGGTGTGCATATATCTGCTTGGATGTCAGTTATGGTCTCTTTGGGATATATTCCCAGTAGTGGAATTGCTGGGTCAAATGGTATCTCTATTTGCAACTTTTTGAGAAAGCACCATACCACCTTCGACAGTGGTTGCACCAATCACTATCATTTCTAATTGAATATTCTTTTAAAAACTTAGATGCCCTGAATAATTTAGCATGGTTCACGTGGATTTATTAATGTTGATTAATATTAGCATGATATTGGATTTTATTTACTGATTTTCTTGTAATTACAGTACAATGGCATCTGTTTTATTAGTTTGTGGTTTTTATTTTTGTGGATTTCCCCCGCCCTTGTTGTATACTATGAATCAGATCCAACCGGCACAGGAGGAGAGTCCCCCTCCTTCTCCAGTGGAGCATCTGGTGGATTCGAACCACGCACCTTTGGGATTGCAGTGCAGCTTCTTGCCACTAGTCCATGTTTTCTTAGGTTTTTTAGAATCACTTTTATGGGAAGAATGCTACAAAACACAATGAAAGAATATTTGAAATAAAATGCATATGAATAAAACACAGTGTATATGAAAGCTGTGTATATGCCAATATAAGAAAAAAATAGCTTTATTATATGCTTTTTGGCTTTGTTCTTTTTGTGGTGGATTCAATCTGTGCACCTTCAGGATTATAGTGCAACTTCTTGCCACTAGGCCACTAGAGCAACTGAAAAATTGTGATTTTAGTGTGTTTTCAAAGCCAATTGTTTTTGTATTCAACCATTTATACATATTTTATTTTACATTAATTATAATGTACACAATGAGAGAACATTGTTTCTTCTTCCTCCCTGAAATAATTGTTTCCATTCTTCCTTCTCTCTCTTTGGGTCTTACCTTCAGAGAAAATGTTGCTTTGGGCAAATGCTGCCTTTTTTCTTCATTCATGGTTACTTATTCTAAGACATGAGTACCTCCCTGTGTTATTTTTTGTCTCAAAGACCTGTCTGCTGTTTGCACACAAGTTGAGTCATGGGGATGAGTTGTGTTTCTGTGTGAAGAGTCATTAAGGGCTAACGGAGCTCTGGTGATTGGTGGGGCAGGGGGTTGTGTTGCTAACCCAAAGACAGAACTCCTCTGAGATTTCATTGTTCTTAGGGAGCTCTGATGACTTAGTGGAAAGGAGTGGTGCTGCCAACCCAAAAATACTGTTCAAATCGAGCAACTGCTTCCTGAGAGAAAGATGACCAATCTTCTCCCCTACGAGTAACTGCCTCTGATAGCTGCTGGAGGGTCAGCTAAGGGTTGGCTGTGACTCAATGGTTCACAACAACAGTTGTTTAGGTGCCTCTGAGGTGACTAGGACTCATAGAAATATTATGAACAACTGATATGTATTGTGTCCTATTCTGGGACATGATCTCTGATGAACTTGAACCCATTATTACAGCCGTTGTGTCAATCCATTTGTTGAGGGTTTTTCTCTCTTCTGAAACGCTATCTTTCCAACTGTGTCTTTTTCCAAGGACTGGTCCTTCCTCACAACATGCCCAAAACTTGAGACAAAACTTCATCATCCTTGTCTCTAATGAGAACGCTGCCTCACTAGTGAATGGTACTATTTGGAAATAGGAGTATTAGATTATGTTTTTTTCAGAGAAGAAAGAGCTAATTTTTCACATTATATATTTTTATTAATTTAGTTTATTTTTCATTTCAATGAACATCTACAGAGATTTTGGAATTCCATTCATTCATTATTGCACCCTTCTCCCCGCACAAACCCCTTCCCCCCTGCCCCCGTTTGCTCCTCTCCTTGAAAAGCAAAAGAAAAACTCCCTCATTGGTACACAATCCCCC
>NW_006400065.1:2479851-2494417 GCF_000299155.1 Elephantulus edwardii | reverse complement strand
TATTTCATCCAGTTTTTCTCAGTCTTTTCCCACCCCAATGGAATACTATGCTGCATTGAAAAACAAGGAACTCATGCAATATTCTTCAAAATGGGTGACCCTGGAGGACATTATGCTGAGTGAGGTATCTCAGTCACAAAGGGACAAATGCTATATGGTGCCACATTATATTTTTTTATACTGGATGACATACAAAGTTAATAAAATTCATATATGTTATTTTTCATATTATTAATTTACCATGAGAAGGGATTTCTGATGCATATTTTAGTCTTTTGTTATTGTGATTTGAATGAATGTTTACAAAGAGTATTGGGTTTTCAATCAATGTACCTGAAACAATCATACATGTCCATTTTGTTTCATGAAAGTGGTTTTAATACCTGCAATGTATGATCATACACTCATTTAATATTGCCTTTTTTTTAATATTACCTTTTTTTTCATGCTGTATTATCTTTAATTTTGTCCTTTTTATTCACACCACCTAGAGATCATTTCATCCACTGCTGTTTTGCAGCCAATCTCTTGTCTCTTTCTTCAGCAATGGTAAGACGGATACCCTTTCCTCGTGGAAGAGAAATCCATGGTTTATTGCCTTTGCCAATAACAAAAATGTTGGAAAGCCGAGTGGCAAAGCTATTGCCATTGGCATCTTTCACATGAACCACATCAAATGACCCAGGATGTCTCTCTCTGTTTGTGATCACACCAATTCTTCCCAGGTTAGCACCTCCAGTCACCAATGCACAGGTTACCAGTATCAAACTTCATGAAATCAGTAATGTTTCCAGTCTCCAAATCAATCTGAATGGTGTCATTCACCTTGATGAGAGGATCAGGGTAGCGGATGGTTCGAGCATCATGGGTCACCAGATGAGGGATTCCTTTTGTGCCCACAAAGATCTTTCTTACTTTGCATAACTTGTACTTTGCTTCCTCAGGTGTAATGCGATGAACAGCAAATCGACCCTTGGTGTCATAGATCAGATGAAAATTCTCTCCAGTCTTGTCAATGCTGATCACATCCATAAAACCAGCAGGGTAGGTTATATCAGTTCGGACCTTGCCATCAATCTTAATGAACCGCTGCATGCAGATTTTTTTAACCTCATCTCCTGTCAGGGCATACTTAAGCCTGTTTCGTAAGAAAATGATCAATGGCAGACATTCTCTCAGTTTGTGAGGACCAGTAGATGGACGAGGAGCAAATACACCAGTAAGTTTGTCCAGCATCCAACGCTTTGGAGCTGCTACACGCTTCAGATGTTTCTTGGGACCACGAGCCATGGCTTCGCTAGGCACGGAAAGAGTTAATATTACCTTTTTCGGCACTTGTTGCCAATAGAGTTTTCATAGGCCTTCTATGTCAGAAGTGGATGGTGACTCTTGTCTCTTAGTCTGTCTTCCTTTCACTTATCTTAACAAGTTTTTATTATCATTATTTATTACATTTTCTACTCCCATTCCTTTCACTTATCTTAACAAGTTTTTATTATCTTTATTTATTACATTTTCTACTCCCATCCCCATCTTTCTTCATCCTTCCCTCTCCCTGAGAGTCACACTGGAATTTTCTCAGTGAGAAATCCTTTCTTTAGCATTTTATACTAGTGCTCTTACATATATATTTGCCCTCTTGTGACTGGCTTCTTTCACTCAGCATAATGTCCTCTAGTGTTTCATTAATTATACATTGTTTTTCAATGTTACATAATATTCTGCTGTTTGAATGTATCAGTTTCTCTATTGTTTTGTCAATGTGCACATGGGTCTTCCCCCATTTCTTTACTTTTGTTAATATTTCTGCAATAAACACGGGGTGGGGATGCACATATCTGTTTGTGTTGCAACTCTTTTTTAGGATATATACTTAGCAATGAAATGGGGGGATCAAATGACATTTTTATTCTCGACTTTTAAAGGAAATATGAAACTTTCTCCACTGTAGTTGCACCATTTTACATCCCTACGAACATTGTATGAGAATTTCAATCTCTCTATTACCTGGTCTACAATTGTTGCTCACTATCTTACTGAATTTTGCTATCATTTGTGAGAAGCTCCTGACCCAGGAGTCCTCTCAATTGATTGCTGTGCATCTGAGACCTGGAGTATGAATAAAGATGACAGAGGAAGATTCAATGCTGTTGAGTTGTAGTGTGGGAGAAGAGTATTAAACATACTGCCAAGAGAACTAATAGCTCTATGCTGTTTGTTGTTGAATGCCTTTGAGTTGAGCACTTACTCATAATGACCCTATGACCAAAAGGCCCTGTCCTAGAAAGGGTAAAACCAGGTTGCACCTTGAAGGAAAGGTTTTGACACTCCATCTGGCATACTTTGAGTATATTTATAGGAGGAACCAGTCCTTGGAGAAGATCATCATGCTTGGGAGGATAGAGAGTCAGCACAGGAGAGGAGACCCTGGTTAAGACAAACTGACCCAGTGACTGTGGCAATGAGGGTAAGTGTGTCAGAGATGGTAAAATTGGCTCAGTTTGCGGCAAGGTTCGGAAGTGTTGCTCTTGGGTCCCTATAAGTGGTCATCAACTCAATGGTACATATCAGCAACATTTGCTACTGAGATTAGATTATATCTCATTGTTTTGCAAAAATATGCTTCCTTTTGTCAAGCGATTCCCAAAATTTTCTGTGTTTCTTTTTGTAGCATCTGTAGTGTATCTGTCAAGTGTATCAATCATGTTTTAAACCACATAATATTCCTCACTCTGAGTTAGGAGCTGGTATTGTTCTCTTCTGTCAGACAAAGAGACTGTAGGCACAATGATGTTAAGGGATTCATCTCAGTAGATGTGGGATCAAGTAATTACCTAGGTTGTCCTGAGGTGCTGGGCTTTACAGTGCTATTACTCTATTATAGCCACCTCTTGGTGTTCTTGAAAGAATCCCAATACCTTGCTGTGTTAAAAACATATTTCATGAGTTTCCTGTCATAGGTTTAAGAGTACATTGTTAGAAATATAAATGGAGACTGTGAAGCTAAGAGCACAAGTTAGGCTTTTGCATGTTAAGAGAGGAATGTAAGTTTGCTGGGTTGTAATGATTATATGTTTGCTGTGTTAAGAATGGCTAGAAAGGTAACTGTGTGAACTGAGACAAGAATGTGGTGACTTGATGAAGCTTATGTTTAGAATGTTAGAATAAGGAAGTGTGTGTTAGTGTAAAGAGTATATAGAAGCCTATAGAAAGAAGCTTGTAAAACTAAGGTTTAGGATGTTAGAAATTGGTAAGCAAGTGTATGTCAGTGTTGAGAATATACTGTTAGAAACAATGAATGAAGCTTAGAAAGCTGAGAGCAAGAATTTTAGAAGGAAGCATGTGTCAGATACATAAGGTGAAGAGGAGAATTCTGGGGCATTTCCATCCTGTGCAATGTCAGGCTCAGAGGCATAATGCTGATCAAAAGGTGTCTTATACACTTCACCAAAGAAGACATTCAGATGGCCAACAAGCACATGAAGAAAATGTTCAAAATCCCTAGCTCTAAGAGAGATACAAATCAAAACAACTATGAGATATCATCTCACCCCAGTAAGACTAGCAAAAGTTAACAGAACAGCAAGCAACAAATGCTGGCGAGGTTGTGGAGAGACTGGAACCCTTATTCACTGTTGGTGGGAGTGTAAAATGGAGCAACCACTGTGGAAAGGGGTGTGGCATTTTCTCAAAAAGTTGCAAATAGAGATACCATTTGACCCAGAAATTCCAGTACTGGGAATTTCCCCTAAAGAGACCATAAAACCGACATCCAAGCAGATATATGCACACCCATGTTTATCACGACTTTGTTCACCAAACCAAGGAGTTGGAAACAACCCAGGTGCCCATCAGCAAACGAATGGATAGAGAAGTTCTGGTATAGTCACACAATGGAATACTATGCTGCATTGAAAAGCAAGGAACTCATGCAATATTATTCAAAATGGATGACCCTGGAGGACATTATGCTGAGGGAAATATCTCAGTCACAAAGGACAAATACTGCATGGTGTCACTGTTGTAGAATGGGAATGACATCAGGGTTGGGGTAAGACTAAGAAAAACTGGATAAATTACGTATACTGCATTGAAACAGATGAGGGAGAGAATAATTTAAAAGTGATATATGATAGGGTATTATGGTTATCACAAGAGTCCAGAATTAAGGTTGCATAATGGAGTGTACTCGGGGCAGTGGGAGGGGTGTGCAGGGATTGTATACCAAAGAAAGAATTTTTCTTTTACTTTTCAAAGAGAGGAGTGACCGGAGGCAGGGTGGGGGAGGTAGGGCTGGGCAGGGAGAAAAGTGTAACAATGAATGCAAATCCAAAATCTCTGTAAATATTCATTAAAATTAATAATATAAATTTTTTAAAGTGTCTTATCAAGTCCAGAGAATTAATGCAATAATAGAAAATTGCTGAATTAAGCCCAGCTGGCCAGTGTGCTAATCTTGATGTGAAACATCTAAAATTACATTGATTGTACCCTTGGAAAATATCTTTCAGGACAGTAATGTGTTTTTCTTGGGAACAGACGCACCAAAGATGACTTGGTATACCTCACAAAAATGTTTATAACAATGGACTCTGAGAAAATTCTGATTGATGGCAATTGGTCCAAAGCAACTCTGACATCCAACACAGAATATTGTATTTAAACTGGATTCTCCAGCTGTGAACACCGAGGTCTTTGGGTGGGAGCCCAGTTCACTGTCCAGTGTCACTCCACTCTCCACACCCGCCCTGCGGTATTTCACAATGAACAGTCTCCTGTGGTGTTATCCATTATTCAATACTAGCTAAGGGCAATTAGTTGACAGATATAATGATTCAGAGAGTAACACTTAGACTGATTGTTAATATTTGGATTGTGTTTAATATCTTAATTTTGGATTGATTTTACGTGAAATTATAAAATGGCTTGGGACCTTGAGGGCCCCCTCATAAAGTGTGTGATTTTCAATTATAATACCTTTTGACCATATTCTCTGTTTGAATCTTAAGCCCGTGCAATATAGTTTCCCATTTTGTTTCAAAAAATGTTATTTCATGTATCATCTACCACTTATGACTGCATATTGAATTTTTTAAATGAAAATTTAAAAAATGTCCTGAATAATTTTGCATGATCCCACTGGGTTTCCTCAATGTTGGTTGATGTTATCATGGTAACTAAATACAGGGACACCTGTTATGTTAAAAGATTTTAAAAGAAGAGTTTTTAAATTGTGATTTTAGTGATTATTTATGAAGCGAAGAGATTTTTCATTCCACCATTCATACACTTGTCATTTTATAACATTAACTATAATGCACACAATGTGACCATACTGTTTCTACTTCCTCACTGAGGAAATAACTGCTATTAATGTTTCTGCCCTTCCCTTTCTCACCTTCAGATCAACTGCTGCCTTTTTCATCTTATGTGGTTAAATGTTCTAAGGAATGAGTGCCACCCAGCTATTGTTGTTAGTCTTCTAGTTCTGTCTGCTGGTTGCCTGCAAGTTGAGCCCTGGGTTGGAATCAGGTTTGAAGAATGACTAAAGGCCAAAGAGAGCTCTGGTGGTGTAATCTCTAGGGAGCTGTGTAGCTAACACAGAGGTATGTGGCTTGAATCCAGCAGTGGCTCCTTGGGAGAAACTGGCAATTTCCTTCTGTGTGATTTATGCACAGAAAACCCGCGGGAGGCTCAGCTATGAAATGGTTTTGACTTGATAGCAATGAAGGAGTTCTTACCTATTTACTAGTTTTTTTTTACTCTCCCATCCTCTCCCTCCGTTCCTAGTTACCATCAAAAATGCTTTCTTATGAGAACTGAGGCACTAGTAAATACTTGTACACCAATGTTCATAACAGTACTATTCACCATTGCAAGAATATGTAAACAGCCCAAATGTTCAACCACAATTGAATGGATCGAGAAATTATGGTACATTCACACAATGGAATACCTCGCAACACGCAGGCACAATGATTTTGTAAATTATTACCCAACTTGAGAGGGACTGGAAGACATTATGCTGAGTGAAGTAACTTGGTCCCATAAGGATAAATACTGTATAAAACCATTATTGTAGAATGAGTATGAGAATCCAAGGGAGGCGGAGGGTGGAAGCAGAGGGGTGAGGATGTGCACCTAGGAAGGATTAATCTTGACATTGCACAAATATGATGGGGGGGGTGAGGGAAAAGGGAAGGATCTGGTATGAAAAGCAATGAATTTTAATTTTGTAAATAAAGTAATATAAGAAATAATGGAAAATAGAATGTATATGAATGATTGTATGAAACAGTGTAAATGAAAGATTGAATACAACACAGTGCATATGAATGAAACCTACTGTAAAGGTAATATACGAAAATAATAAAAACTTTCTTCTGCATCACATTGTTAATAAATATCACCATGTCACAGTTTATACTATGATACTTGGAACATAAAGAAAGTATACATTTGATTAGAAAATAAAGGAAGTGAACCCTCATCAGAGATCACAACTCATACTATTTATTTACATTAAAAGAAACAAAATCATGATTCATTTGAGAGATTCACATAAAAATGCAACACAAATAAGCAGCATTTGGATTTTGGAGGCAATGGGCTATGGCTTCTTTGGTAACATTAAACTAATTTTACTTCTCTTTTGTTCTGTGCTATGTATGAGCAACCATACAAAAAAGAATCCCATTCCCCCCTCAAGATATCAGCTTCCCAGAAGTTCATCCCAAATAATACTCTAGTATATGATGTGAACTTTCCATTTTCCTATCCAATTAGATTGCATATCTTAGGTTCAAAATGTATGTAATTTCAATTGACTTCCTCTTCCCTGAGGAAGTACAAGTCAGAATAGTCATTCAAAGTATGGTTGCACAGACCTGGTCTCACTTAACATTGAGCACAGCATCAGAAGGCATCAAAAAATGGAGAGGAACATCTTGTTTGGTGAAGCAGAGAATCAGCAAGAAAATAGAGAGATCGCTAATGAGACAGATTGACAATGGGCTACAACAAAAGGCTTAGACATCCCAACAGTCATGAGAACGGTACCTGATAAGGCAATACTCATTCTGTTAAATATTAGGTCATCAAGAATCAGAGCTGACAAGCAAAAACTAACAAGATAAGTACCATAGGATTCCCGACCTGCTCTATTTGTATAGTGCCTAGACTCTAAACATCTCCATTACAGCCAATGATACAGAACATATAGTAACAATGACATTAGATTTCTAATACTTACATGGCTACTTCATTTCTACTATTGCGTATTGTTTACTTTTGAAGCAGCATCGAATTCTATATACATCGTTCCTCAGTCTGCAATGGCACTGGTCCATAGTTGCGATTCTGTAAGGGACAAGTTCATCCATGACTCGAGATGATGTGGAATATATGAGTTATACTTTAGTAGTGAAGAGGAAAATCGTATCTTCACTCTATAGCAGGTAGTAGAGTCTAGATACACGGGGGTCACTGCTCAGGAGAAGAAAGGGGCTGACTGTTGGGAAACACATCGCGATAAAGGCAGATGTGCTCATGAACCACCAGGTGGAAAGAACAACACGAGCCAAATAAGCATAAATAATGGAGGAGACGGCATAAAAGGATACATAGGTGGCCACCAGGACAAGGATACTTTTGGTGGCTCTGGTTTCAGCTGAGGATCTTTGGGATATTTTATTGTTATAAATGTGTTGCACTTGCTGTTTATGTCTGTACAGGATGATAACCATGGAGCCACTGGCCCAGGACATGAATCCCAAACACAAAATATCATGGGAAGATATCAATACCATATAGACTGAGAATGTGATGTTGTCATCGTTCTTAGAGCAGTAGTATTTGGGCATGTTTTTCTCTATGATGGTAGTGTTGATTCTTTTTGCAGATGCATAAATAGGAAAAATGGCATTTACCATCATGTGTAGTATCCAACAGATGATAGTAGAAGGACCAATGTACTTTAAAACTTTTAGTTTAAGCAGAGCCCACCTGGAGTTCAGAGGGCTGATGGTGATGATCTGAAAGACACTCAAGAGACAGGTGGTGAAAATAGATACACCCCGGCTCACCCTATCAAGAAATGAAAAGAGGTGACAACCAAGGTCATTGATGTGATGCGTTAAACCAAAGGCAAGCATTGTCGAGGGGACTCCTTTAGAGAGAATGGCTAAGGAGTTGGCTACAGTCAGATGCCTGCGAATCAGGTCTGTGGGCCTTGACTTGCATCTACTGAAATGAAGGAAGGCATAGTGAAATATGAGTAAGAAATTCCCAAGGATTCCAATGGTATTCTGGAATAGGAGAATCATTGCTGTTGTTAAATCCATGGAGCAGTTCTATCATTTTGTGGAGAGCTTACAATTCAAGGGCAGAAATAGAAGGTTCTACATGGACAAATGAATCCTGGGCTACATTCTTCATGGAAAACAAAACATAAAGAGTTTCATTAATCATTAATTTGAAAATTGCTTTCTAAATACACACTCTTTCTCTCTTTAATTTGTAGAGATGAGATTTTGGCTTTATTTTTCTTTGTGTTTCACACATTCCTTCATTCACATGTTTCATACGATCATTCCCATACATTGTGTTTTAGAAAATTAATCACCATTGATTGATTATTTTTTAATTGATATTTTAAAGAAAGTTTACAGGAAACTTGGATTTCCATTCATTCATTGTTGCGTACTTTCCTCCCTACCCTCCATCTTTTCAGGTCCCCAATGGATCATTCCTAATTTCTATACCCTCTGCCTCCATCCACCAAGCTCTGTGAACCCCCATATTTTCAGTGGGGTTTTTTTCTGTGTTCCTTAGTTTTGTGCTCCTGCTTTGAACGCATTATGTGTACTCTCATTTAATATACAAGAGTCCACAATTATCACTTAATATTATTATCTTCTGGCAGAATAAGAAAATGTAGCTCCAAGGGGCTTAAAGAAACAGACATGAGGAAGAAACGTACCTGGTATAAGATGCTCGTAATGAAGCTGTTGCTTATTCCTATCGTATCACAGCTCTCTTGTCATAGTTTCAAAAAATCCCAGCACCTATAATATTTAAAGCAATACTTTAAGTTTCATTATGCTGATGTCATATTTGACCAAATACTCGATCTCTTTTGAATCCATTTAGAGTTCTAGTGTAGACCTAGTGCAGCTATGCTGAGAAATTTTCCATAACTGAATTGGATTTAGAAAAAGAGATTTGGCATGAATACAGAATAATTAATCCAAGCAAGTCACTTAAGAGGTAAAGTATAATTACATCCATGACAGAAACTCATGCAGGAAAAGGTGTGGTGTTTGATATTATGGAACATAGACTGCAAATATTGAAGTATATTAGGAAAAATGAAACTGAATCTTCATCAGAGATTATGTGATTTGTTGATGGTCAAAAATAAAGGTAAACTCTGTTTTCTTCTCTCAAATAATAAAGGGGTTTCCCCCCCCCGAAGGTTGTACAGGACATTGTGTTCATTGAAATATTTCCTAACTCATTCCTAAGAGTTGCTTTTAATAATAGGATACTTGCTTGAGAAACTGTTTGTTGATCTTCCTCCAAAAGTTCCTTTTCTATTTGCAAGAATCCACCATGGCCTGTCTGCTACATCTTCTGCACTTAAATATTTTACAAATGATACTTTGCATAGCATAGGTCTGCTGCTTGTGGCTTCATGAACTCCTCACAGTTATTACTATTCACAAGTTTGACACCTAAACATTGCTTATTTCTTATCATTGAACTTCCTTTTCTTTCAATTCTTTTACTAAAAAAATGCATATTATAGTACAGCTTCAGAGGACAAGTCAAAGGCAACCATCAACGTTGCATAGTCAATCTACAGAACAAATGTCCAACTTAACACAGGTTGCAAGAGTCACCAGCTTGTAACCCATTTCTGCATTTGTAGACTGGCCTCAGTGTACTTTATTTTTATTTGCCCTTATCACACCTGCAATATAATTTTGTTATTATGCCATGAAAAAAAAAGTAAAGATAAACTCTAATATTTGTTGTGGAAAAGGTGTTACAACATTAAAAAATATTCAAAGTCACAAAAAAGAACATTAAGAACAAACCCAAACCAATACTAGATAGCCACACAGTTACACAGTTTCTGCTAACGATCCAATAACTCACTGAACTCTGTCTTCTCAGTCGCAATGTACAGAGCACCTTTGCAAAATTAGCTACAGAAACTGCTAAAAAAGGTTTTCAAATTTTGGCACATAATCTAGGATGATGATTTAGGAATGACTACCATGTAACTGTCCGATACAAATTACAAAACAGGCAGCTCCTGATTACTCACTCTCTTCTACAACTTACCTTTCCTGCTGAAATGGCAAACACTTACCTCCTGCCCAGATGAGGGGCTCAACGAAAGTTATCCCAGCCAAACCAATGTGACAGAGAGACAGCCAGTCCCTGAGATATGGGCTAGGCATTCTATGACCTCACCTCCTCCAGGACTGCAATTATGACCTCACCTGTTGCAGGCATGACAGTCCACCTTAGGGAGACAGGAAAAGTTCTGACAAACTTTATCTTGCTTTTTAATTTCTGGAAACTCCAGTATCTTATGGCCATCTCCCTATAGACAATTAGAGCTCTTGTAGATTTTTTCCATTGAGGCAGGCGATGTGTCTCCTGGAGAGAGCAGGAGAGGTGAGATCTGAGCCAGGAGACAGAGCTGCAAACATGTCTCAATGAATTCTCTGCTTCTCTGAGGAGGTGTTCTACCAAGATCTAATGTTTTCTCAAGCCCTCATCAATTTTATAATTTAATTTACTGGAAAATAGACACAGTTGCAAAACTTGGAAAGATTTTCACATTATAATTTGTAATATAAGAGCAAAATATTAAGAATAATAGTCATAATAATTAATATTTTCTTGCCAGAGAGTCGTTTTCCACTTACAGCCTCCATCTGCCTTCCTAGGCTGTGAATCTTTTCTGGCCATCTTTCTTTCTTGGTGGAGCTGGTGGAAACACTATTTTGTGGTTAGTCGAGTAATTCGATCTCACCTCTAAAACAATCATTTATAATCAAGAGTCACAAATAGTCACACGGACGCACATGATTATACACACTCATACTTGTAAACAATGATTCACATGCACATCCTTATGCATGTTTTACATATTTATACAAAGCACAAAAGTTAAGTGCTAACCTGCTACCCAAAGTGTTGGTGTTTTTTTCTTTCCCAGAAACAAAATTCACAAATTAAGTTTACCCTCCATTTTTCCCTCTCTGGATTTCATATTGTGATGAATCTATGTATACTATCATGTAAAAAAGAGCCAGGACCACTACAACAAGATAAAGGTAAACAATCCAATTGAAAAATGGGCACAAGATACGAACAGACACTTCACTGAAGAAGACATTCAGATGGCTAACAAATACATGAAGAAATGTTCAAATTCCCTAGTTCTAAGAGAGATGCAAATCAAAACAACGATGAGATATTATCTCATCCCAGTAAGAATAGCAAAATTTAACAGAACAGCAAGCAACAAATGCTGGAGAGGTTGTGGAGACACTGGAACGCTGAATACTGTTGGTGCAAGTGTAAAACGGTGCAACCACTATGGAAGGTGGTATGGCACTTTCTCAAAAAGTTGCAAATAGAGATACGATTTGACCCAGAAATTCCACTACTGGGAATATACCTCAAAGAGACCATAACTGCCACCCAAGCAGATATAGCCACAGGACACTCAAAGACAAAAAACCAGCTTGTTCAACTTAAAATTTCTCTTCTACTTTGCATATTCAACAAGGCTGCATTTCCTTTTTAACATGTACAATCAAGTATTGACCAAGGGTAGAGTTACATGCTTTCTTAATGTACAACCCCCATTGTTAATTTCCACCATACATTTTACACTAGTTTGTAGGAGCTGTAGTGTTGATGCCTTTTTGACATTTCAAATCAATCAGTGACTCCTTCGAAGAAAGATGGCCAGTCTCCTCCATTGTGATTTACAGCCTCTGAAAACCCATTGGAGAGTCAGCTTGGAGTCCAATGGGATAGCAATGAGAGAGATACCTAGAAGAAATATTCAACAGTCACCAGATATATTCAGATATTAGCATAACTCATAACACCCTCATTTCAAAATTGAGAAGGGTGTGTGCCAGGGATGCGTCCTATCTCCATACCTTTTCAACCTATATGCAGAACAGATTATCCGGGAGGCTGGGCTCTATGAGGAGAAATGTGGGGTCACGATTTGTGGAAGATCTATCAGCAGTCTGTGTTATGCAGATGACACAACCCTGCTTGCTGAAACTGAGGAGGACCTGAAGTGCTTTCTGCAGAGGGTCAAGGACTGTAGCCTTTAATACAGATTGAGGCTCAATGTCAAGAAGACAAAGATTCTCACCACTGGATCAATTGACAGCATCAGGATGGATGGTGAAGAGATTGAGATTGTTCACAGCTTTAGTTTGCTTGGCTCCACAGCCAACACTCTTGGTACCAACAGCCAGAAAATTAAAAGGCGTATTGCCATGGGAAAGTCTGCTGTTAGGGACCTCTCCAAAGTACTGAAGAGCAAGGGTGTTTCTCTGGAGACTAAGGTGATCTGATACAGGCCATGGTCTTTGTAATCACATGTTATGCATCAAGAGAGTTGGACAATGACCAAGAAAGATAGAAGGAGAATTGATGCCTTTAAGCCGTGGTGCTGGAGAAGAGTATTGAGCGTACCATGAACTGCTAGGAAAACAAACAGATTCATCCCGGAAAAGGTTAAACTGGGTAGCCCCTTGGAAGCAAGGATTCTGAGGCTCTGTCTAACATACTTTGGACATGTTGTAAGAAGGGACAGGTCCTTGGAGAAGAACATTATGCTTGGGAGGGTGGAGGGACAGCGCAGGAGGGAAAGACTCTCTATGAGGTGCATTGATTCAGTGGCTGGGGTAATTGGGATGAGTGTATCGGAGACGGTGCGATTGTCACAGAACAGAGCAGAGTTTAGGGCTGTTGTACACAGGGTCACTATGAGTCGCAAGTGACTTGACGGCATATAACAACAACAACATGTTCATCTATATCCCCACATAGAAGACCACATTACCCTCTTGAAGAACCACCTCAGCTGTACCCGGCCCTAGAGTCATTCTTCCCATGTGGGTCTTTATAGCTTATCACCATCTCTGCTGCTGCTGATGGTGATGGTGGTGGTGGTGGTGATAATGGTCTGTTTGCTAGTCTGCCTCATGTCGAAGTTTGTGGCTCTAATGAAAATGCTGTTTCTTCATTCATGATAGCAGTGAGATTCCCATTTTCTGCTTCTAAACCTGCTCAATTTAAGCAAGATGGCAAGTGTGATGACTTTGCTCATTAGTAGTAAAAAGGGGAGCAGGTGTGCATGGCAGATTTTCAGCACAGAGATTTCTGGAACACCAGTCATTACTAATTATGTCAATATGTTTCTGGCTACAGGGTTTCTTGTTCCACTACCCCAACTTGTCTCAGAAGGACAATTTGATGAAGCCTTAGGGGTGGAGTGGCTAAACATTAAGCTACTAATAATAGATCATCATTTAGGAGCTCTGGTGGCCTAGTGGCAAGAAGCTGCACTGCAATCCCTAGAGGTACATGGTTCGAATCCAACAGATGCTCTGCTGGAGAAGGAGGGGCAATCTCCTCCTGTAGCAGTCAGATCTGATTTGACAGTGCACACACACACAAAATAATAAAAATTTTAAAAAAAGATCATCATTTGGAATGATGGAAAGATCTACTCTTTTGAATGGAATGAAAGGTATTTTTTGGGAGCTCTGGTGGCCTAGTGGTAAGGAGCTGCAACTACAATCCCAGAGGCGCACGGTTCAAATCCACCAGATGCTCTGCAGGGAAAGGAGGGACAATCTCCTCCTGTACCAGTCAGATCTGATTTGATGGTACACATACAAAAATAATAAAATAAAAATTTTAAAAAAAAAGAAAGGGTTTTTTTTTCTCTTTTTAAAAAATTTATACTGGTTTACACATAAAGTATGTATACATTGATTTTTACACCTGGATCTCCCACTTTCCTTTATCCATCCCTTTCTCCACCCAAATTGTGTGACTTTATGATTAAGCCCCCCTCCCCTCCTTGGATCCTCATACTTGTTCTACAATAGTGGTCTTGTACAGTATTTGTCTTTATGAGACTGAGTTAGTTTCCTTAGTATAGTGTACTCCAGCCTCTTCTATATTGGGTAGTAATTTACAAAATCATTGCTTCTGCATGCTGCCTAGTATTCCATTGTGTGAATGTGCCGTAATTTCTCAATCCATTCCTTTGTTTTTTAGCATTTGAGCTGTTTCCATGTTCTTGCTATGGTAAATAGCAATGAACATTGGTGTACAAGTCTCTGTTTGTACCTCGGTTCTCATTTTCTCAGGATATATTCCAAGCAGTGGAATAGCTGGATCATATGGCGTTTTTCTTTTTTTTAATTAAATTTTATTAGTTTTAATGAACATTTACAGAGATTTTGGGTTTTCATTCATTCATTGTTGCACTGTTTTCTCCACC
>NW_006400065.1:2475602-2478436 GCF_000299155.1 Elephantulus edwardii | reverse complement strand
AGTCAGTGGCCTCCCTTTTTACCCTGTTGGAGAAGTTTTTGGATGTGCATAGGGATTTGAGTCTTAGAAGATCCCATTCATCTACGTTATCTTCTCCTGGTTGTAGGTTCATATGATGTTTCTGTGTCCAGCTTTTTTTAAGGAAATGCCAAACTGCCTTCCAGAGTGATTGTAACTTTTTACAATCCCACCAAAAACAGAGTTCCTATCTCGCCACATCCTCTCCAATATTTATTACTTGCTGCCCTGATAAACTTTACTATTGCTACTGGGGTAAGCTCCAGGATTTGATGACATACCAATTGACATATTTCAACAAGCAGACACTGCCCTGGATGCACTCTCCAAGTTGTGCCAAGAAATCTGGAGAACAACCACCTGGCCAACTGACTGGAAGAGATCTATATTTGATCCTATTCCAAAGAAAGGTTATCAAACAGAGTGCAGAAATTATCAAACAATATCACTGATATCACATGCAAGCAAAATTCTGCTGAAGATTATCCAAAACCAACCGGAATAGCACATCAACAAAAGACTGTCTAAAGTGTAGGCTGGGTTTAGAAGAGGCCATGGTAGTCAGGATATTATAGCTAATGTCAGATGGATCTTGGCTGAAAGCAGAGAGTACTAGAGTACTAGAGGAATGTCTGTCTGTGTTTCATTGACCATGCAAAGGCATTTGACTGTGTAGATAACAACAAACTGTGGCTGACTCAGAAGAATGGGAATTCCCAGAACACTTGATTGTGCTATTTTGAAACCTATACTTGGACCAGGATTCAACTGTCAGAACAGAGCAAGGAAACACTGCATGGTTCAAAACTGGGAGGGGTATGCACCAGGATGTGTCCATATCTTTTCAATCTATATGCAGAACAGATTATCCAGGAGGCTGGGCTCTACGAGGAGAAATGTGGCATCAGGATTGGCAGTAGACTCATCAACAATCTGTGTTATGTAGATGACACAACCCTGCTTGCTGAAACTGAGGAGGACCTGAAGCACCTGCTGCAGAGGGTCAAGGACTACACCTTCAATACGGATTGAAGCTCCACATCAAGAAAACAAAGATTTTTACCCATGGGTCGATTGGTAGCATCATGATAGATGGTGAAAAGATTGAGATTGTTAACAGCTTCAGTTTGCTTGGCTTTACAATCAACATTCTTGGTACCAGCCAGCATCCAGGAAATTAAAGACGAATTGCATTGGGAAAGTCTGCTGTCAGAGATCTCTTCAAAGTACAGAGGAGCAATGATGTCAGTCTGGAGACTAAGGTGTGCCTGATACAAGACATGGTTTTTGTGATTACTTGTTATGCATCAGAAAGTTGGACAATGACTAGAGATGATAAAAGGAGAACTGATGCCTTTGAGGTGTGGTGCTGGAGAAGAGTATTGAATATACCATGGACTGCTAGGAGAACAAACAAGTTCAACCTAGAGAGGGTGAAGCCAAGCTGTTCCTTGGAGGAAAAGATTCTGAAACTTTGTCTGACATACTTTGGACATGCTGTAAGGTAGGATCAATCCTTGAAGAGGGACATCATGCCTGGGAGAGTGGAGAGACAGAGCAGAAGAGGAAAACCCTTGATGAAATGGACTGATTCAGTGACTGGGGTAATGGGGTAGCTGTGTCAGAGACAGTAAGATTGGCACAGGATAGAGGAGGGTTTAGGGCTCTTGTACATAGAGTCACTATGAGTCGTAGGTGACTCAACAGCACAAAACAACAACTGGGGTAAGATGGTATCTCACTGTGGTTTTTATTTGTGTATCTCTTATTGCCAGTGATTTGGAGCATTTCTTCATGTGTCTGTTGGCCAGCTGAGTATTCTCCTCTGTGAAAAGTTTTTCATGTCTTTTGACCATTTTGTAATTGGATCATCAGTCATCTGCTTGGGGAGGCCCTGTACGATTCTGTAAACTTTTGTAAAGAGGCCCTTGTCTGAGATGATATTGCCAAATGTTTTCCCCGTCAGTAGATTTTTCTTTTCACCCTGTTGGAAAAAGTTTCTGATGAGCACAGAGATGTAATTTTTCAAAAGATTAATTTGCGGGGAGAAATATGTGACAGTCTGTTTCTACAAAGATTTACAAATTTGGAAAGCCTAAGGTAGATTACTCTTTGTCTTCTAGGGTGATAGTTCTTGTTAGGAACCATCAAGACAAATGCAACGCATAACAGATTGAACCTTTTTCCTATCCAAACCATTCTCACCATCTACACCATGGGCAAGCCCATTGTTACAGTTGCTGTGTCATTTCTTTTCATTGAGGGCCTTTCTCTTTCACTGATCCTCTTCTTTCCTCGCATGTTGTCTTTCCCCAAGAACTGTCCTGTCCTGACATTCCCCACATGTCAACACGCTTGCCTCTAAGGAGAGCCTTGGTTATACTTCCTCCATGACAGCACTGTACTTCAGGACAGATCTTGAAATGTTCTTGACAATGAATATGACACAATTCCTGTTCAATATGCCATCCTATTTTTGTTTTGTTTTTGCTGTTGTGTGCTGTCGAGTCAGATCCGACTGGCACAAGGAGGAGGCTGCCCATCCTTCTCCAGCGAGACATCTGGTGGATTTGAACTGTGAGCCTTTGGGATTGCAGTGCAGCCTTTTGCCAGTAGGACACCAGAGCTCCCCAATATGTCATTCTTGGCATAGCAGATCTTTTGATTGTCCAACATAACATGGCCAATGTCGGTCCATTTCAGCTTTTTATTTTTAACATATTTTTATTGGTTTTTATATAATAATTCCTTTACATTATGTTTTAGTCATATACATTGTGTTTCATACAATCATTAATACATTCTATTTTATATTT
>NW_006400065.1:2468024-2469371 GCF_000299155.1 Elephantulus edwardii | reverse complement strand
AAGGAGGATAGAAGGAGAATTGATGCCTTTGAGCTGTGGTGCTGGAGAAGAGTATTGAGAATACCATGGACTGATAAGAAAACAAACAGATTCATCCTGGAGAGGGTTAAACCAGGCAGCTCCTTGGAGGCAAGGATTCTGAGGCTCTGTCTAACATATTTTGGACATGTTGTAAGGAGGGACCGGTCCTTGGAGAGGGGTGTACATCAAACTTTTCCCAATAGAGTGAAAAGAAAACCTACTGACTAGGAAAGAGTATTTGGCAATACTGTCTCACACAAAGGTCTCACAACAAAAGTTTACAGAATCCTACAAGGCCTTAAAAAAAAAGGTGGACAACCCAATTACAAATGGGCCAGACACACTGAGTTTTCACAGAGGAAGACATTCGGATGGCTACAGACACATGAAGAAATGCTCAAAATCACTGGCAATAGGAGAGATGCAAATAAAAATCATGATGAGATACCATCTCAGTGCAGTAGCAGTGGACACTTAAATAGGGCAGTAAGTAATAAATGTTGGAGACGAAGTGAAGAGTGGGACTGTCATATACTGCTGGTGGGATTGTAAAATGATACAACCACTCTGGAAGGCAGTTTGGCGCTTCCTCAAAAAGCTGAACATAGAAATTCCATATGATCTACCTATTCCACTCCTAGGAATACTGTTGTTGTTATGTGCTGTCGAGTTGCTTGTGACTCATAGTGACCCTATGTACAACAGCTCTAAACTCTGCTCTGTTCTGTGCCAATCTCATTGTCTCCAACACACTCATCCCGATTGCCCCAGTCACCGAATGAATCCACCTCCCAGAGGGCCTTCCCCTCCTGCACCTGCCCTCCACCCTCCTAAGTATGATGTCCTTCTCCAAGGACTGGTCTCTCCTTGCAACATGACCAAAGTATGTTAGACGAAGCCTCAGAATCCTTGCCTCCAAGGAGCAGCCCGGTTTAACCCTTTCCAGGATGAATCTGTTTGTTTTCCTGGCAGTCCATGATACCCTCAACACTCTTCTCCAACACCAAAACTCAAGAGCATCAATTCTCCTTCTATCCTCCCTGGTCATTGTCCAACTCTCTGATGCATAACAGGTGATTGCGAAGACCATGGCCTGTACCAGACGCACCTTAGTTTCCAGAGACACACCATTGCTCTTCAGCAACTTTGGAGAGGTCCCTAACAGCAGACTTTCCCATGGCAATACGTCTTTTAATTTTCTGGCTACTGGTGCCAAGATTGTTAACTGTGGAGCCAAGAAAACTAAAGCTGTGAACAATCTCAATCTCTTCACCATCCATCCTGATGCTGCCAATTGGTCCAGTGGTGAGAATCTTTGTCTTCTTG
>NW_006400065.1:2456713-2467924 GCF_000299155.1 Elephantulus edwardii | reverse complement strand
AAAATTTTATTATTATGTGTGTGTGTGTGTGTGTACCGTCGAACTGGATCTGACTGGTACAGGAGGAGATTTCCCATCCTTCTCCGGTGGAGCATCTGGTGGATTTGAACTGCGTGCCTTCGGTATTGC
Source organism: Elephantulus edwardii (assembly GCF_000299155.1). Classification (NCBI taxonomy): domain Eukaryota; kingdom Metazoa; phylum Chordata; class Mammalia; order Macroscelidea; family Macroscelididae; genus Elephantulus; species Elephantulus edwardii. Next base: position 2,467,795 of record NW_006400065.1, on the reverse strand, counting down.
TGTGCAGCTTTTTATTAATTTTAATGAAAGTTTACAGAGACTTAGGGTTTCCGTCATTCATTGTTGCACTTTTCTCTCTGTCCATCCCCTCCCCCCATTCACTCTTCTTGAAAAGTAAAAGAAAAACTCTTTCATTGTTATGCAATCTCTCCTCCCAAGTCCACTCCACTGTGTGGCCTTCATTCTGGACTTCTTACATTATACTATTCCTTACTCACATAGTGTTTCATACAATCATTCTCACGCATTAAGTTTTATAAAACCAATCACCATTGGACCTTGCCCATTTCAGTTTATTAATGCCTAAGATGTCAATCTTTATGTATTCCATTCCATGTTTTTTACTTTGTACATTCCCTATTCCAGCTGTTATTGGATGTTTGTACCTGTTTCTCCTCATAGTGAGTACTGCCACATCTGAAGAGACATGCCCTTCACTGAATGAAAGCTTTCACTCCATCCTCATCATGAATAAGGTTGTTGTTGTTGTTGTTATGTGCCGTCAAGTCGCTTGCAACTCATAGCAACCTTCACTTTTAAAAGGCAGCTCTTCCCTAGCAGTATTTTGATTGCTTGCTAACTTGCAGTTTTGGCAGTATGTTGAACAATGTTCTGGTTGTACTCATAGGGTTTTAGAGGGTCTGCTATTTCAGAAGTGAATGACCAATCTTGCTACTTAATCTAGAAGCCCCTCTAAAACCTTGCCAGGAGGGTTTACTTGAAAATGGGGTTTTTTGTTTCTTTTTAAATTTGTGTGTGTGTGTGTGTGTGTGTGTATGTACCATCAAATTGGATCCCACGGGTACAGGAGGAGATTGTCCCTCCTTCTCCAGCAGAACATCTGGTGGATTCGAACCGCTCACCTCTGGGCTTGCAGTGCAACTTCTCCCACTAGGCCACGAGAGCTCCCCTACTTGAGAATGTTTTATGGTCTCTTCCATTTCCTCTTTTGTTATGGATTTAAGTATTATACCTGTCTGTATTAGTTTAAATAGGAAACCTGTGTCCACATATTAAAATTTAAATTTGATGGTTTTTAAATTTATTGGAGTATAGTGCTAAATAAATATTCTGTTATTATAATTTTTATTTCAGTTGGTTCTGTTATGGCATCAACCATTTAATTTTTAATTTTTGTCACTTTTGCTTTTTCTTCTCCTTTCTTAGATTTGCCAGTGGTATGCTGATGTCGTTAATTCTTTCAAAGGACCACTTCTAGTCTTATTTGTCTTTCTATTGTTTTTCCGTTTCATCTATTATTTCTCTTTATTATCTTTCTTCTTCTGGAGAGTACTGACTTTGCTTACTGTTCTTTCTGTAATGCTGATAGATATTTGGGTAAGGTGGTGATTTTGGTTCCTCTTTCTTGATGTGTGCAATTATTGCTATAAATTGACCTCACTGTACTGCTTTTGCTGTGTCACAAATGTATTGGTTTATTTTTATTTTATTTTCGTTTATTTGAAGACATTTAAAAATTTCCTGTTATTTTTTTCCTCTTACCCCATTGTGGTAAAAAAATTTATTTCCTTTCATCTTATTCCCCCCCCCATTATCTTCCTGTTGTTGTCTACAAATTTTGCAGCTTAGTGACCTGAGAAGATGTTTTGTAGCATTTCATTGTGCTTGTATTGTGTTGTGTTTTGTTTTGTTTTTCAATTTATCAAGGCTTGATTTGTGTCCCAGCATACGATCTATTCTGTGTAGTGTTCCATGTGAACAGGAGGGAAAAAAATATTATCTTTATATTGTCCCAGGTAACTGGGCTTAGAAAAAAAAGGTTTTTGAGTTATAACAGACATAGTCTTTGTTGTACCCAGAAATGAGACACTCACTCTTTTTTAAAAATTATTACTTTGTGTGTGTACCATCAAATCGGATCTGACTGGTACAGGCGGAGACTGTCCCTCCTTCTCCAGCAGAGCATCTGATGGATTTGAACCACATACCCCTGGGGTTGCAGTGCAGCTTCTTGCCACTAGGCCACCAGAGTGCTCTGAGACACTCACTCTTACAGATCAGAAGCCTTTCTTTCTTGGGCAAGGGCTCCCATCTCCCATAAAGATTAAAGAAAACCACCACCCTTACCAGTTAGTCAGATATTTTATACTGTTCTGTGTTAACCTGCCACACCTGTTAATCAGCACATGCAAATATTTTTACAGAAGCCAAAACAGGCACAGCTCAAAATTATTAGGCAGGAGGCTAGCAAGATTTAATATGGCAGTCAAGCTGGCAGTCTCAGGGTGCTAGTCTTATAATAAATAATAAATTTCTGCTGAAGCACTCCACACAAATTTTGTAGGCAGTCATTTAGGTATCACTCTTTCTAACAATGTGACTCCATATGGTCTTCATACACACTTATCCACACTCCCTGCACTAGCCTGGTGATGCCACTGGTCCTGACCTTCCTCCATGTCCCTACTCCATCTCCATCCCACCCAAATCCTAAGCCATCTAACCTGAGGGACCAAGTACCCTGTCTGGAGGGTAGTCCAGCAGCTTCCCCACATCAGTCACCACCCACAATTTACCCAAGAGATAGTCTTCTCTTTGGTCCAGGCTAGAGTCTAGGATTGGCCTCACACCTCTTTGGAAAAAATAGGCCCAGAGGCTGGTCTGATTCCAACTTTCTTTCCCAGGAAATGTCCAAGGCAGAGGAAGAGAGAGCTGTAGTCCTGTTATGGAAGACAACAAAGGCAGCTGAACTCGGTGGCTCAATGGGAAAAAGGAGGCATGCTCTTGTCCCAACCCTCTCCGCTTTCAAGTTTACAAAATGTTAGCTATGGGGCTACACTGATTTCTTCTGTCATCCTTAGTCATAGTCCAGCTTTTAGAGGCATAGCAAACAGTTGAGAAGAACATGTCTTGGAGCAGGTAAACCTTATTCTTTAAGCTAACATCACTGGATGCTCTGGAGAGTTCCTTAACAGCATATTCCCCTATTCGACTCCTTTGATCTCTTGACTACTGATACCAAAGGTAGTGATTATGTGTTAGAGCAAGATGAAAGAGTTGATAATTCTGATCTTCATCTATCACGATGTTGCCTATTGGCCCAGTGGTGAGGACTACTTTTCTTAATATTGAGATGTTAACTATATTGGAGGCTGTAGTCCTTAATCTTCTGCAGCAAGCCTTCAAGCCCTCACTTCAAGCAAGGATGGTGGGCCATCTGCATACTTGTTCCACTGACTGTGAGAGATCCTTATTTCCATTCCTAAGAAAGGTGATCCAATAGAAGGTGGAATATATTGAACAATATCATGAATATCACATACAAGCAAAATCTTGCTAAAGATTATTTAAAAATAACTAGAGCAGTACATCTACAGCAAACTGCCAGAAATTTAAGCTAAGTTTAGAAGCCATGGCACCAGGGATGTTATTGCTGATGTCAGATGGATCCTGGCTGAAAGCAGAGAACACCAGAAGGAAGTCTATCTGGGCTCCAGGCTGTTTTCCGTTGTGTACCGTTGAGTCAAAACCAACCCACAGCTGACCCTTCGGAGGATCTTCAAAGGCGGTTAATCACGTGGGTGGAGACCACCCATGCTTCTCCCGCTCTCTGGACAGTGGTTATTTTTAAACCAGAAAGAATGGCAGGATTGCACATTCCTATTGGGTAAATGAGCAGAGAGCTGGGCCAATCCCGAGGTGAGAACGTGAAAGCCCCGCCCCTTCCACTCCAGTCTGGCCAATGGGTATATAGGCCGCAGGCTCAACCCCCCACCTTCTCTCGAAGAGCGGAGCTCAGAACCGTTGGTCTGAGTTGTGTCGGTTGGATCTGGTGCATCTTGCGGACCAAGAAGCGTGATTTCCAGGTGAGAAGGACAGAGCACTTGGTAAATGAATCTCGACTTTATCTCTTCCCAAGTTTTTTTAATTTATAAAATAATAATATTTGTGTTAGGGTGTGGCAAGCGTGGGCACACAGACAGACACACACATACATACTCTCTCTCTCTCTAATTGCCAGGTGAGAAGGACAGAGCACTTGGTAAGTGAATCTTGACTTTATCTTTTCCCAAGTTTTTTTTAATTTATAAAATAATAATATTTGTCTTAGGGTGTGGCAAGCGTGGGCACACAGACAGACACACACATACATACTCTCTCTAATTGCCAGGTGAGAAGGACAGAGCACTTGGTAAGTGAATCTCGACTTTATCTCTTCCCAAGTTTTTTTAATTTATAAAATAATAATATTTGTCTTAGGGTGTGACAAGCTTGGGCACACAGTCAGTGTCTCTCTCTCTCTCTCTCTCTCTCATTGCCTTCTCTTTTTTCAGGTCAGAAGAGAGAAAGAGAGAAGATAGTCCCCGGAACACACAGACTCCTCAACGATGTCCGACTCAGAAGACAGCGCCGTCAGTTCTGGTTGCTCCTGTGAACGATTTCCCAGCTCTCATTCTTTCATTTACACATCACATTCCTCCTTCAGTGACACAGACCCCAAGGACAGCTGCACAGAATGCTCAGCCCTATCCCAGATTTCACCAGACTCCTCTCCACCCTACAGGTCCACCGTTCCCTTTCCGTGTGAGACTGTAGGGTCACCGATGTCACTAGATTCTGGCTCTTTAGAGTCTCCTCACTCATCCACTCTTTACCACATCTTCTACCTGTCATCCCCAAGTCAGTCACCAAGGGACCTCCAGGACTCTCCAGTGTCACCCGGTTCTTCTCCAGTCAGCCCCAGGATGGGCCAACAGTCGCCTGGCTGCACACAGGAATCACCCACTTACTCAGTTAGTGTGCCTGGATTTTCCCCCACATCCTCCATCTCTTCACTTCCAGCCCTCAGGGAATCGCCTGTATCACCCAACTACTCTCCCACTGTACCTAGATATCCTTCAGAATCCTCACACAGCACAGAGGATGAATTCAGTATCTTCGATACACCATCACATTTTTTCTCTCTGTCTCCTGTGCCTTCATCCTCAGCACTCAGGGAATCACCGGTGTCACCCAGCTACTCTCCTACTATCCCTGGATATCTTCCCGAGCCCTCTCACAACACAGACGAAGAATCCAGTGTCTTAGAGGTATCATCACATTTATTCTCTGTGTCTCCCTTGTCTTCACACTCAGACTTCAGGGAATCACCGGTGTCACCGAGCTACTCTCCGACCATCCCTAGACCATCTGAAGAGTTCTCCCACCATGCAGAGGAAGTATCTAGTTGCTGGGAAACCTCATCAGATGTCTTTTTCATGTCTCCTCCCTCCTCACCCCTACCGCTTAGGGCGTCTCCTACATCACCCAGCTACTCTCCTACTACTCCAACATTTCTTCAGGAACGGTCCCACCATAAAGAGACAGACGCAGAGGAAACACTCAGCCCTGTTCCTGCCTTACAACCCATAATGCTTAGAGAACTCCAGGGACACACACAGGAAACATCAAGCAACTCACCTGGCTCCTCCCTCACCTCTCAGGTCTACAACTCGGTGGCCTCAGGATGCCACCCAATAACGCCAGGGCTCTCAGTCCCTGGACATATTCACACACCCACCAGGAGCAGGGACCTTCCTGTGAACCCGTATCACACATCCTGCTATTGTCATACCCTTACTCATAGAGGAAATACTGGAATTTAACACCTTTATCATGGTTGAAACTGTCATCACCCAGTTTTTGAACTTTTATCTGCTGCCTTCAGAAGAGATAGTTGCCAGAGACCATGTCTGCATGACTCCCAAGCCTGCCCTGTGGATGACATTGCAGGTGCCACTGACAACGTGACTACCAGTGTGCAGTTGTCACTGAACTATAAAGTCCCAGCTCACAGAGAACTTTTTGTGAGAATCTGTAACCACACCCTCCCTTACCCTTCACTCATCCTTTTAGCTTCTACATTGTCTGACTGTCATATCGGACCCATCTGGCCTTATGGGACCTGGGACCAAGTTTTCAACCTGTGGATGGTGCTTTGATGAGTGTGGTAAGACAGAAAGATGTTTCCATGGTCAGTCTACCTAAAAATGGAAACTGTCCAAGCAGTGAGGATGGGAGAGGTAAGGTGACAAACATTCTAGAGCCCAAAAAGTCTCCAGAAGAAACAGTAGGCATCTGGATAAACAAAAAACCAGTGTTTCATCACATCATTTGTGACTCCTGGTCATCACAGGAGTCTGAGAGTGTCATTCTTTTCAGGAGGAAACTTCAAAGAACCAACTGCTAGTTTTGTTGATAGTTTCAATTGTTTTTCAATTTTCTATTTCATTTAGGAGGAAACTTCTTAATCTTTCTCCAGCTATGTTGCTGGTAGTTTCGAACAGCTTACCTTTTGCTTAACAGTCCAACAGATGACAACACCATGGCTCCTAGTGTTCTGTGCAGTTGGATGCAGAGGCTAGCATGGACAACGACAGGAGATAAAAAGGATTTTAAAGTCACACAGGAGGGACTTGATCATTTGGGGAAGAAACACAATGTATATAAATAATTATATGCAAACCAGTAACAAATGTAGATGGAAAAGAATGAAACAAGTATGATATCAGTGAATACTGAATATTTAGATTTGGAAAACACATAATTCAGCTTTTGACAGTGCTTGACTCGAAGTACTGAAAGGTAAGATTTTTCCCTGTTAGGTAAGCTTGTTGAAAGTAGAATTTGGTAGTGGGTGCTGGGGCTTAGTCTAGGGAAAAGATTAACTTCCACCCCGTATTCTGAGGATATTTGTATTTTAATGGATTTGTAGACCCACCTTGGACTTTTACTGAAAAGATTCACCTTTGGCTGGAGGGTGGAGGTGGGGTGGAGGTAAGAGACTTTGAGTTTTTAAAACTGCAACAAGCTGTTTGGCTTCTGAGTCAGGGTAAAGTTGTTCCCCATCAGAGCCTACTTCCAAGAAGTTAAATGGGTGGAAGTAGGAGGTATGCAGCAGTAAAGAGACAGGCTGAGGTTGGTGCACTGATGTATAGATCAAAAGGGCTTGAGGAGCAGGAAGTCATGAGAACACCTGGCTTGTTGACTTGGTCCCATGTAGGGGCTAAGGCCGAGTGAAGGGATCAGCCGGTCTGGAATGCAGGGAGACGTGCAGACTCCTGAGTTTGTGACTGATGCCCATTTGGACCGAGCCACGGATGGCTGAGGGTGAGCTGACCACAACCCAACCAGAGGAAGAGAAGATGATGTAGGCTGTGAGCTAGTGTTGATTGCTGCAACCTGGTGGCTTGCTCTGGCCTGGACTTTGCTTGTGGATGCAGATGCTCCAAGTTACCCAACTGAACAGAAAAGGGATATGCTTGTTTCCTCAGAGAACTTGCTTGCTAGGCTGGGCAAATCAGAAACTGGCCATTGAAAGTGGGAATATTAATGCATGGGACATGAAATAGCTGGCTTACATGCTTTCACACATTTAATATTAGTATGATTGTAATGGGAAAGTTAATTCTTCAAAAGATAATGGCTAGGAATGGCAGTGGTTGGTCTGTGGTATGAAAGGTTCATTGTTGACAATGGCTTTCCTGGCCATTGAGTTTAACTTTGTCACATGGGTGGGTGAAGACATGTGTAAAAGACATGTGTTGGTCTATTGACAAGAGGTCTGGCTAGTCTTGTCATTAAATTGAGTGGATTCAACAGCACAAATTGAGACTCTTACCACCAACAGAGAATGCAGGCAGGGACCAGAGATTCCTGAGCTGCTCATACTGGGGCCTGAGGAGCAGCCATGGCAGAGAACCAGAGAACCTGACATGAGACAGAGCTGACCTTGGGGGGCTGCTATCCCACAGACCAGAGCTAGGAGCCTTCACCCAAGTTTGTTCGAAGATTGGAGTGGAAGGAGTGGGGAGACACCATAATTGGCAGGAAGAACAGCTTTGTAACACTGGCCTGAAGCAGCGAGGCTGAAGGTTGAGATGTCTATGAGAATATTTCAGAAGCTGTCCTCAGTGAGCGACTGTATACTGCTGTCAACCTGAATGATAACTTTTGACTTTCCTAAAAGTCACCATCAGCTTAAGGGGGAAGGTCCTATCTGGGGATGAACACAGATTATCACAAATGATGTTTTGTATGTGAAAGATGTTAGGATTCTAGATGCAAAAATATTGGGTGTGTCTTTTCCATGTGGAAATGTAGAGAATTTGCCCCATATCTTTATGTTCTTCCTTTCTTGTATGGATGATTACTAAGTTAAACCTTTAACAATCATATTGAGACCTTTGCATGGAATCCTCTTGGAAAACATACCACCCCTGCCTTTGACTGGTTCTCCCCCCTGGTGGACCAAGGGGGTTCCTAAGCTATAATCCTACCTTGAGCAGACTGACCAATCTCTTTCCTGCTGACCATTCTGTTAACAACTGGCAAACTGAAGCACAGAGCCACCAAAGGGCTCCCTAGAGTCTCCCAGCCCTGCGCTTAGTCTGTGGAAGTTTTTGCCCCTTAATCGTATGATGACTCTCATTGTTCATAGATTATGGGAGTTTCCCAGATTAATGCTTTGCTTTCAATCTTAGAATATTTTTGTCCTTACCCTCTTTTCATTTTGGCATAGCTGAGGTTTCCATAATGTTATATTACGTGTATTTCTTAAATAGCTGAGGAATAAATATAGTTAAAAGCAAAGCCCCTCCTCCTGTCTTCCTCCTTTCCTTGGCTACAAGGTACCTGGCTTATGGTGTTCACTTCCAGAAGCTTCTGTCTATATAACCTAACATTTAAGAATGATCACAGTTCATTGTGTTTTAAAATTTTTGTTTAACATACAGTGAGTCTTGTGAGAATTAAAACTCTTAGGACTGTCCTGTTTTTTCTGGTGAGCTTTGTGACAGGGCACTCTCTTACCAATTTCTATCACTCATTCTAATGGAAAATAGTCTATTCTCTGGCAGGCTTTGCTAGCTTTAACAGGATTTGCTGTTTGTGGGTGTGTGTGTGTGTGTAAGATATTTTGACACTAGATTTCTAAAAGCTCAAAAAAATTTTCACTTGTGGAAACATAGATGATTTTTCCCAAGAGTTTTCAGAGGTAATCTTTACATTGCAACATTAAAGGTGTTTTGCTTAATGTTACTGCATAACATGGATGAAACGGAAAGAAATCACTGAGTGACTTAAGTCAGTCTCAAAAGGACACTTAGAAGACTGCTGAAAGAAAAAGCCAAGGAAAGGTTTACAGACAAAATCCACCTTGAAGGGTTAACAGGATAAGAAAGGCAAGGGAGGGGAGCAAAAAGGAATACATAAGTTGGGGGAAGAGAAAGACAATATACAATTATACTTTTGTACTAGATGTATTTTATTAACTAAATACATTAAGGTGATTCATGTTATTGTAAAATGTCTTATGAACAATTGAATGAAAAAAATTCTTTGTAGACTTTCATCCAAAAGAAATAAAAGCATTGTTAACATCCTCCTTAGTAATGTTCCTTGGAAACATGCTATCTTGACAGTGTTCATCATTGTTTATGTATTCGAGTGTTGGCAGTTTTCTCAGCATGGGGGTGTTGAATTTTCCATTTTCATTCTGTGTAATGTTTTGCTATCTGTTGAATGTCTCCCCTAAAGAAAGTGTCAACTTGAGATGACCCCGTATTTGGCAATCTGATGATCTCCTGAGAGTTGTAAATCTCACTTCCTCTGATTAAATGACGCAGGATTGATGGCTGCATGAAGCTGCTTATTATGTATTTGAGACAGCGTACAAACAACAGGATTAGGCTATGTAGTCTGTTTCACTGGGAGAGAATAAATTTTTTGTTTGTTAAAGCCACTCACTTGTTGGATCTGTTATAGCTACAGTGAATAACAAAGGCAGCCTGATTAATACACTATTTAAAATGTTTATCCTTAAAGTGTTTTCATATTAGCATGTTGTTGTTGTTAAATGCCTCTAAGTTGAGTATGCACCATAGAGACCCTATGAACAACCAATCTGAACCCTGTCCTATCCTGTGCCATCTTCACACCTCTTGACATACTAAAGCCCGTTGCAGCAGTCACTGTGTCAATCCACCTGGTTGAAGATCTTCCTTGCCTTCACCGTTCCCTCTGCCTTTCCAGGCATGAAGTCCCTTTCCAAGGAGTGGCTTCTCCCAGCAAGAGGCCCGAAGTATGTGAGGTGAAGTTTTATCATCTTTTGCCTCCACTCTGGCTGCACTTTCTCCAAGACATATTTCCTTGTTCTTTTGGTAGTCTGTGGGATGTTCAGTACTCTCCAGCTCAAAGGCATAAATTCTTCTTCTGTCCGCTTTACTCATTGTCCAGTCCTTAGATGCATATCAGAAAGACCACAGCCTAAATCAGATGAGCCTTAGTCCTCAAACTGACATCATTACTCTTCAGTAATTTGGAGAGGACACTGACTGCAGACTTTCCAGAGTGTAATACATCTCCTGATTTCCTGACTGTTGGTACCAAGGGTGGTGATTGTGGGTTCAAGTAAGATGAAGCTGCTGACAGTTTCAATCTTTATCTATCATGATTCTGCCTATCAGTCCAGTGGTAAGAACTTTTGTTGTTATATATTAGCATAGCTGAGGATTTTTAAAATGTATTTCTGTGATAAGCAGTTTGTAAATCTTAACAGCAAAGACAAGCAGAGGTCCATCTTCAACCCTTGTCTTCCTGCACTCTGTGACTATACTCTGTGGTTTCTAGTTGACCTTCCAGAAGTATTTATGCATGCATGAGCCTGTCTCATATACACTGCTGGAAAGAATGTAAAATGGTGCAACTACTATGGAAAACAGCTTGCCACTTCCTTGGAAAGTTGCAAAAGGAAATATCATTTGTCCAGCAATCCCACTAGTAGGTATATGTGCTAAAGACATAGAGGAAGTCGTCAGAACAGAGCAAGGAAACACTGCATGGTTCAAAATTGGGAAGGGTATATGCCAGGCATGTGTCCTGTCTCCATACCTTTTCAACCTGTATGCAGAACAGATCATCCGGGAGGCTGGGCTCTATGAGGAGAAGTATGGTGTCAATATTGGTGGAAGATCTATCAACAATCTGTGATATGCAGATGACACAACCCTGCTTGCTGAAACTGAGGAGGACCTGAAGCGCTTGCTGCAGAGGGGCAAGGACTGCAGCCTCCAATATGGATTG